>NW_017259378.1:1632244-1644841 GCF_001594045.1 Atta colombica
TTATTATAATAATAATGATATTTAAAAAACTTACTAAATAAGTTATTTATTGATCATTTTTTATTTTATTGTTTTGAAGACAACTAAAGCATAATATAATAAAAACAAAATAACTAAAAATTCTCATATACATCATGTATGCTGTATCTTGCAAACAAAAACTGGAATTTAGGCACTGATAATACTTAATTCTTATTCTAATACGATTATTACTCTAATTATAATACGATAACACGATACGAAAATTCGGCAAACGAAAATAAAATTGCAAAAATTTGTAATTACATCGTAAAATGATTTACGATGAGTGATTTTTCAGATATTATTCGTTATTAGTTTTACAAACCAAACTTACATATAGTCTTAATCAGGAGTGACGTTATCACACACGTGATGGAATCGTACTTTTGCTGAGGAAATGTATCCGAAAATCAGTTCAGATAGTATTTTTGTATCTAGCTACAAATACTCGAATTTAATTAAATGTATTTCAGATACAAGTGAGATACACAAAGTTTATCTCTATATATTATAGATACATTTTTTTTTTATAGAGATACTATACCCAACACTGCATACGACTTATGTAACTTTAATTCGTTGATTTCAAATTTCATATTGTTTAAATATAAATTATTTTAATTATAAGGATCCTTTCAATATATATTTGAGATTTATTATAAATTATTTAATGATAACAATTTTTTATGTATGAGACATTCTATTATTTCTAATAATACTAAAAATGTATACAGTCATAATTATTCGTAATTTTATCTCTATTTTAAATCTTGCTTAATTAATTAGCTTTTGATTACATACTTAGTATTTTTATACAATGGAAAATTCGCTTTATGATGTCGTTATCTTATTGTCATTAATTATTAAGTAGAATTTACAGAATCCCATTTTTATTTATTGAAAGTAAATAAAAATTTTTACTAAATCAAAAATTATTTTTTCATAATAAATTGCTTTGTTGCAATAGAAAAATATTAAGAAACTCTTTTCTTAGCTATGACTTTGTATTTCTCTGAAGAATAATTAGTATTGATATTTTTCTCATCAAGTATAATCTTATAAGATACTTATTCAGTATCATTAAATTGATTATAAATTTAAGATAATACGATATTACATTTAGCATTGACATCAAATTATATATCTCAAGATTGAATTAATAATCGGCTGACATCAAATTATATATCTCAAGATTGAATTAATAATCGGTTATGGTTCAAATGACAGAAGAGAACGTAAAATTTATAAATTATTATGAAGCGTAAAATCATACTAATTTTTTAATAAGACATGTTTTGTGCTATAACTTAAATATCTTTGATATTAAAATTTAGAATCACATGTATATGTATATGCTCCATAGAACATAAATATATATTATATTTAAATTTATATGTTAAATAACATTGTATTTATAAATAATAAATTATTTATTTCAATCGCTTTCTTTATTGCATCATCTTTATTATTGGGTTGTCCGGAAAGTTCGTGCCAACTAATCTATATAATTTAATAAATGTATACTAAAATTTTAATTTTCTGCGTTTCAATTTTCCTTCAACATCAGCACGAACTTTCCGGACAACCCAATATTAGTTAATTATCATTGTTAATTATTGTAAATCTTAGTAATTTAGTAATTTTTAGAAACTTATAAATTATTTATAAGTGTATCTCTCTTTTCGTGTTTCAGATATCTATATACATTTATACATATAAAATATAATTCTAACGCATTTGACTGAATGAATATTGTTATGCAAAATAAACAAGTATGTTATATGCAACAAAAAAGTATATACTAAGTACATGTACCAATATGAATGATACAGATAAATATCACGGTCTATGAATCATGCATCAATAAATTAATCGTCGGATCATCGATATAACCAACGTATTACTCTGTGTAATACGAGTTCAATATTTAAGTCATAAAATTAATCGGAAAAAAATTGATTCAAAATGTAAGCATTGAATAAATAATTGTTTAGAGATAGATAATTAAAAATAAGAAATTTGTTCAAATCATAAAATTTTGGATTACAAAAGTCTTAATTTTACATTAACTTGTTACAATAAATGGAAGGTATAAGAAAATAAATTATATACATTGTTTTGCGTGAGATATTGAAACATATATTATATTCTTGAACAAAATGAAGAATTAAAAAAAAAGTAATTGCTTTAAAGCGACACAAAAGTGAATTGTCAACAAATTTATAGAATTGGTATCTTATATACACTTATAAGAATAGAATGGCAGTGATTATATATATTTGTTCGTAGAAACAAAACTGCTCATAAAAGTGCTAAAGTGTTTTGATAAATATTCATATTTCTTCTAAACTTCTAAACTTTCTTTAGCAAATATTTAGTATCTAAAAAATAATATTTGGTAATCGCTTTACTGCAACGAAAATTCAATGAATAATTAAGATATGTAAAATATACACATACATACTTTACACATCATAATATTTTAAATACGAGAAAATAATTATTGATTTGCTATTTAAAAAGATCTCAAAAAATAGAGAAAGTAAAGAGATACATAAATAAATTTCTTATCCATGATCAGTTTACGCAATGAATGATCAAATAATTTAAGTAATCAATTATATATATATTAAGTGTAGTAAAAAGAAATTCCATTATTTTTCCATTCAATTTTATGCAAAAATAATGGATTTCTTTTTACTACACCTAATATATATATGCTTGTTTTATTACTACCTATATCAAAATCTTATGTATTAAAATTACGTTAATAGTCCTTGTTTAATAGCGTGTGACATGGTAACGATTAAAATATCATTTGAGCTATCTGGAAGCTTGCCCTCCCAGGTTTGTTCTTGGATTATACCTTTTGCTATTTCAAGACATTTATATTACGACAAAATTTGTCTCTCTCTTCGGTAATGTCAATAGCGATTTTATTGATAACAGGATGTCTAATCTTGCCATTAATCGCGACAAAGAATTCGTTCAGTTCTCCCGGAATGTTGTCCCTTTTTTCGTATTCGTATGCTTGCATCAGCAAGTCTAGTCTGTCTAAGTCTTTAACATATTGCGCTTCAGGAGATTCCTGCTTTTCATATTCCTAAATATTTTTTAAAACAAATAAAATATTAATGAATGTTAATATTGAAAAATCAGAATTACATGAGAATATTCTTACACGAAATATTTGTAATATTTCAGGTCCCTTATCACCTAGCAGCTTGCAAATATCTTTCATAGCTTCATCTTCCATTCTATGTTTTTCATCTGGTGATATGCCACAATAAGGTGTTATGTCTCCGACAATACATTCAGCTAGGTCATGAATTAATGTCATCTGCATTATTCTGCAAATCGGAAAATATGTATAGATACATAAATTACCAGTATCAATGATATATATCAATATCATATAAATAAATTATTTAATTTTATAAAAACAATAATATAAAATTTCAAATTACGAAATACTATAATAAAATCTCACTTGATTTTATCTAATTTTTCTTTTCCGTCCACTAGGAACGATAACATTGCCATACGATACATGTGTCCAGCAATTGTTTCAGGATCAGATATATTCCGTTTTACCCATCCCATCCTTTTCATATGCTGGAAAATATTATGATCGAAAACATACTTAAATAAAATTCTTAAATCTATGTTATACATAGATTTATTATTTTTAATTTCAAAGAAATTTCTTAACATAAAAAATATATAATATAAAGGAAAGCATATTGATTAGAAAATATTATATAACGTTACCATAATTCTTTTGTTTGTGATAAAAATAATATAGAAGATGATACAGATTTCTTTTCCAATATTATTTTTTCTTAAATTTTATGCATTCTTTTATGATTTTATTATTTTTTAAAGTCTTTAAAAATAGTATAATTTTGAGATTTTAAAAAAATTTTTAAATCTTATTTTTTTGCATCGTAAATTTGCTATTTTGAAATTCAAAAATTAGAACCTCATATCTAGATAAATAAAGTATAAAAAAAATAAATGATCAAACAAAGGCATTGCTGCAGAATTCAAGATGTTGACAACAACATATCTAATCTAACAATTCTGTTTGATGTCTGTCTGCATGATATTTATCAAGATGTAATTTTAGACAAAGGAAATTGTATCATAGTTGATTCATATTATCAAAACATTTATTATCAACACAATATTATAACATATCAAGCAAATAAATAAAGAAATTAAAAATATAATATTCTATTAATGCTAATACTAATGAATTTCCTGATTTCTTTTCGAGTTTTGACTTTATGTTGCACATTTCTAATTTTAATTCTTAATTAAGTTCATATGCTCAGAAAACTGTTTTGGTTTAAAAGACTTCCAATGACTTCTAGATACATTTTCACCATTAAAATAAAAGATATAAAAATATTACTAATTTCCAACAAAAAACAATATCTATACAAAACAATGAATATAAATTGCTTATTGTCCTTTATTCAAAGGTGAAATATATATAATTTCATATATCTGTAAGGTCAAAAACATTAGAAATTTCTATCTTATGTTAAATATCAACATGTTTTTTTATTTCTTTTTAATTATTTCTATATTTCTGTGTTAAGATTCAGATAGACTGTTAACATATCAAAAATACGAAGTAATATTTCAAACATAATCAATTTCTGACAATCAAAATTGTCAGAAAAAAAGTTATACTTTTCTGATTGCAATTTCGGCCAATATTCATAATCGATTCTTATATTTGAGACTAAGTCAATAGGAGAGCTATATTAGCATTTTCATTACTTAAGTCTTAAAATAAGAACAAACTATTAAATATTCTAGACAGCTATATTATTAGTATCTTAAAATGCTACTCAAGAGATGGTTTTAAAGTAAAACTATGAATACTGCTCTTCAAATCTTCATCTAGAACACTTTTAATCATGATTCTTTACAAACTAGCGTTGACATACAATTATGTTAAAAAAAAAGTGATCTCATTGATCATAAGTTGACACAGGCAAATTATTAACAGCAATAAGAGATGTCTTCTTACATAAATATCTATCTTTTCTTCTTTTATTTTTTTAATTTAATATCATTTTTTTTTCTTTTTTCCCTCTCTTTTTTATAATATTCTATTTCATAAAAAAATTTTTTAAATAACTGTTCTTGTCAATGCTATTTTGCATTCTTTTGTCTAGTAAGAAACCAGGTCACTTAAGAAACATACAAATGTATATTATGATTTGACAACTGCGAGCACATCATCTTGAAGCTTACCTTCAGCCGACCGACCAACTCCATAAACTCCTGTAGTCTCTTTGTGTCTTGCATCGCGATCGGTTAAAATTCTCGTAACTGTTCTGTCACTATTAAGTGAATCGAGTTATTCTTGATCGCATCTGGCTGCACCACAACTACGCTACTCTCACGGAGCGAATATTCCCGAACTGACAAAAAAATTAAGCGGGAACCCGGAAGTGAACTGTGAACAATGATCGTAACAGTCACCACGATATAATTATTTCCCTAGTATCCCTCAGTACCAACAGAAAGAAACTTGAGAGTGAGTGTATCTAGGGCTATGTTCAGATTCCAATCCGAGTGTCCCAATATCACTCTATTCTTGTTATTTATTAATGTTATACAAGGATGACATACAAGGATACTTGGAGAATACTCGGATGGGAATCTGAACATAGCTTTAGATACACTCATGACCCTGCAGAAACTGGACGCAGAAACGCTTGTCGCGCGGCAAAAGTTTGAGACGCGGTAGCCAATAAGCTTACAACTCCTAATGTGTTCATTGGTTACCACGTCTCATTTCGTCACGCGACAAGCGTTTTCGCGTCCAGTGTGCAGAGCCATTAGAGTTCTAGATTTATAAGAAAAGCGCAATTGGTGTTAAGTGTTCTGATTGGTCATTGCAATCATGTGATTAGCAATCATTGAATTTATTTCTGTGTACTAAAAATGGCTGCTTAATGGATGATTAATGGCTTTAAGGCCCTGTGCACAATAGAAGGAATAAGGAATTAGAAATAAAGAATAAACGATTTCAATCTATTAGAATCGCGTATTCCGATGTATCTAATTTCTGATAGATTAAAATCGTTTATTCTGTATTTCCTAATTCCTTATTTCTTCTTGTGCGCAAGGCCTTATCAGAAAAAAACCTGAGAAATGACATGAGAGCCTTTTTCCTGTAACCGCAAAATATCACACATCTACACACATTACTATCCTCTGAAGAAATGTATGTAAACTACACAACAATATCCATTTTTTGCGATGCTGCTGATGGATATAAATTGAAATTACTAAAATAATTAAAATCTATCAAATTAATAGAAATTCAGGTTTCTCTCTGCCTATATTCATAGTCAGATCTTATATTTAAGATCATCGTCTTAAATATCTTACGATATCATGAACCAATTAGCATTAGTTAACAATTACCATTAGCCGTATTAGCATCTTAGGATAGTCTTAAAATAAGAATCCAGTGAATACCGAAATGAATTCCGACCTTAATGTTGCACACTGAATGACAAGCGATAAGAATTCTGCTTTGTATCGTCACGTACAACAAAGCAGAGCTTTCATGATTCAGCTAATATGTAATATAAGAAATTTATTTGTTAATACCTTTAAAATATCTAATTTTAACTATATTGTTGAAATTAAAAAGGAAATATAAATATAGCACGGGAATTTCTGAAACATAGCGGACCAATCAATGCACTACTTTATTATATTGCAATTTGCAATTTGAATAAAGTTAGAATTCTAATTGTAAGCAAAACATTGTAAGCAACTACATTTAATTTAAAGTTGTAAAGAAAATTTAAATGAATAAAAATGAATCAACTTTATAAGAGGCCCTCCACCACCCCCGCCGATTTTATCGGCGGTTCTCTTTTCTTGGTAAGTATATTCACTCGTAAAAAAACGAGCTAATAAATTCAGTAATCCGTTTTTGCAGGTAAGTATATTTTTAATTAATTTTTTATTTTTATGTCGAATTATTTTATTGTATTTTGCTAATTATATTGCATTATGATTAGCGAAATACAATAAAATAATTAGCAATCATATAACATAATTTTTTTAATGTTACTTTTTATTATAATCCTTATACATTCAATAATATAATAATAATTGTTTACAATATAATGTACAATTATAAATTCGAAATATAATAAAAATTATAATATAGAAGCATATAATTAACAAAATTTAGTAAATTTAGTGCAGGATTATACGAAAATGTCGAAAATACATACGGTAACACAAATTTTTCTAAATCGATGTTTAATGAAATATTGCTAAATGGAATGAAATACTAAGAATTAAATCGAATTTATTATTAATTATTAATTTGCGATTATAAAACTCATTAATATCGCAATAAAATTAATATATTTACGACAGCACTTTCATCGCGCACTTTCATTTCATTTAAAATAACTAACTCAATAATTTGATTATATCAAAGTCCTTCGGCCTTGTGATATGCTAGTTAGCATACAAAGAAGTCAGATACAAAGAAAAACAATCTTCATAGTGAAGAGTGAACTTAATATTGGGTTGTTCGTGCCGATTTTGAAGGAAAATGGAAACGCAGAAGATTAAATTTTTAATTTCATTTATTACATTTAAATCTTTTGCGACACGAACTTTCCGGACGATCCAATATATTCTGATTCTACATCAAATTCATAAGATCCACTCGCAAAGAAAAATTAAGCAATTCGTCAAACACCAGAGGTCTTGTAACAGAAGGATGTAAATCCTAAATCTTTCACATCACTTACGATAATAATAATTTTGATACAATGTCAATTACAATTAACATTTTTATTGCATCTTAAATATAATATTAAAATTCGCGAGAAAATATGTTCTGCCACACATTACTAAAAATTATCGCTTATTAAAAATAAATGAATAGAATGATTTCCTTGGAATAGTGATTACGAAAGAATATATTTAATAATAATAAAATACATGTGTTGTTGTAATTTTTTACATGTATGGGTACAAAAACTTCTCGGGTACCGACTGTTCGAGATAAGCCGAACCCGATAACAACGGGATTTTAAAGTACAATATATTTACACTGATAAATTTATATTATATAAAATTTAAACAATTCCTTATTTTTCTGTATATTTCAAAAATTTTAATTATTAATATCCCGCTAATATGAGTGTATCCATTCAACTTATCTCGAATTTTTTTGTACTCACACATTTTTAATTAAATTTATGTAATTACGATACATTGTTAAAAAAATATAAAATATTTTGGTAAAAATTATCTAAATCGGCAAAGATCAAAATTTGTTAAATATAATCTCATAATATCTTCATGTATTTTATTATAGAAATATATATTAATAATCCTAATATTCTAAAATAGCGGAATGCCCAATACCTAAAAATGATTTTTAAAATAACAGTTAGAAAATTAAATATACACATTCGTAACCATATTTTTGTTAAAGCAATCATAAAAAAAATAAGCAAATTATTTATAAAACTTAAATTTATTTACTTCACTAATTTAAATTTATACAAATAATCATTATCCACATTAATCATTCAATATTAAATTCCTATTGCATTAAGACAGTCTATTATTAACATTATTATTAGTGAGAGAACATTTAATAAAATTAAGATAGCGACGAAAATTGTACTCTAAAATATATCACTGAATTAATTTCGCAACTTGACTTTAAAATATATAGCAATTGTAATGGAATCAGTAAAATGCGATTACTTTCAGGAATTAACAAGAAAACCAAGATTAATTCCGATCCTGTACAAAAATCTCAAACGGAACACCAAACTAGACTTTGCGAATAGACTTTACGGAAAGCAACGAGAAATAAATCTCCATGATGAAAATAATTATACGACTTTTCATCGATACAAACTATGCATTCATTGGCATATATCTGACACGAGGGACAGCAATAAGATTTTTGCATATAATAAATCAATTATTAATTATACTTGTAATTCTATGATGTTAAAAATATAAATGTCGAAAAGCAAACAAGAAGTTAATATTTAAGCATTGCCTCAATCAAAGCTCCAATCTTTACTGACTTATTTAATAAATTTATATACCGGAAAAACAAAGAAAAATTAACGATTATTCTAAGCAGCAAATTTCTAAGTAGAAGTCATTCAAAATTATTATAATGACTTTTTGATATTTAAAACAAAATCCAAATTAAAAAAAAGTTTTAAAATTAAATTAATTAATTTATGAAATTCGTTAAATCAATCAACAATTTTTGTTATTATATGTTTCGTTGATTTCGTGTAATTTACATCAAACAATAAAATAATTTAAAGCAACAATAAATTTGATTTACTATGATAAACCAAGATAAATGCTACATGTATTGAATAGATATATTCAATACGGTTATAAACATTCCAATAAATGTGTAATTAATTCCAATAAATGTGTAATTAATTAGTAATTTTTGCGCAAATTATAAAAGTAAATATGATAACATTTACCTGGACATAGTTTACATAAATTTTTTTACGTACTTAATTACGTATTATTATACATACATTTATTTATAACAAAATTAATTACAATATTAACGCGTTACACACCTTGTATATAGAATTTTATAATATAAGAAATTAAGTTTAATTTTAGGGGAATTGAAAATTCAATGAAATTCAAAATTATATATAATTTGATTTTTTTTATATTTGATAATTGAAACGGGAGACTGATAATTAAATAACATTTAAATTAATTAAAAGATTTATTTAATTTTTAATCTCTCGTTTCCAATTATCAAATATGTACATTTGATGTCTATATATCCCTATCTACATGTTACACAGTTTACTAATTAAATTTATTATGTAATACTTTTTAGATTCATTATACTTATTTTTTATTTTTAAAATAAAATTTAATTACCCGATCACGAAATTTATTTAAGTGTTTATTTGTAATAATTAAATTTTTTAATTTAAAATAATTCGTTTATCCTTACCTATTCATATTTGTCCTACCTACTCGTATTTTCATTTCGTACCTATTTGCATATTCTATCTCTATCGTGCTCGTACCTCCTACATTACTTCATAATAACACCGCAAATATAATATGCAATACTGTTCAGCAGAGAAAACACTTTGCAAATGTTGTAAAATCCTTCAATACGATTGGTTTTTGCTTTTGGTTCCTTATGGATTTAAATGTATAAGTCAATCATATTGAAAAATTTTACAACAGTTGCAAAGCTGCTTCCTCTGCTGAACGTAGCTAAAACCTAACCATGTCCTATCGCGTACTGATAAATTTAGTGGAATAATCTAACGCGATCATATTAAAAATAAATGAGTAAATAATAAATAATAATAATTACAACAGATTTTCTATCTTTAAAATACAAAAAATTAACAAATACAAGGCTAATGAGAGCCAATGTGGATAATCAAGCGCAAGTTTTGTAGATTAAAAACAAAACTTGCGCTTGATTATCCGCATTGACTCTTATTACTTCTGTTGTTCGTTGGTTATTTTTGTACTTTAAATAAAAAATAATTCAAAAAATATAAGAACTCGCAATTGCGAGCAAGTTACCCTCCCGAATATTCAATTTATCTTTACATATATACCTTTTAAAACTTAGATTGGTATTACACACCCACCCGACAAAAAAGTTGTCATGCATGAATATATATAATTATGTATAAATATTATACATAAACATATATAAATATTTATAAACATTTATAATTTTATATAAAATATGTCCATACAAATATTCATACATCTTTTTTTTTGTAAAATTACTATTATATATTAGTGTAATAGAAATAATAATGTGTGAAATAGTAATGTAAAAACATTAAAAATAATTAAAGAAATAATTTTTGACTATTTGTTTATAAAACATCAAGTTTAAAGGAATGTAAAAAAATTAGTTATGTATAATTATAAAATTATAAAATTATGCATAATTAGGTATGAGCAACTTTTTTTTATATTTTTCCAAACTTTTTTCTGAAATGTTTTTTTCTGAAATAAACAATGCGAAAATTATCTCTAATTATTTTTTATGTTTTCATATTACTATTATTGTTTCTATTACACTAAAAAGTAATTTTACAAAAGAAAGAAGGATATATGGACATATATGGACATATTTCATTATACTATATATTTCATTATAACTATAATTATATATTATTTATGTGTGTTTATACATGTTGTACATATTTATACATATTTATATATGAAAAATTTTTTATCGGATACTTTCATACAGAATCTCTTCTTTCTTCTGGCCAGATTGAACTCACCTTTCGTTGCTCCTGGCCAACATTCTGGTTTCATATGCCAGAAATCGACAACAAGGAGAAATACTCCTTTATTGCTACCAACTAACATCGTCGGCAATAAGCGTAAGATTTTACATGATGCACGAAACACGAACGCGTCGCGAAAAGGCCATAATATTAGTAAAATTGACTAGATATTAGTATGAATAATTATCAATAATAATAATAATAATTCTATTAATATTACGAATAAATGTCACGTTTATTTTCTATTCGCGTTATTCGAAAAATATATAAATATTCGATTAAAAATAAATTTAAATTAAAAAAAGTCATCAACGTTTTGATTTCAAAAGTTTCGAATATCATAAAAGATTAAATTTCTTAATATAAACATCACAATAATATAAAGAACAAAATTTTAATTTAAAAATAAACTGAAAATGACTAAATCGATTATCATCCGATAAAATGCAAGGCCCATATACGTATTTTTAACGATTTGAACAATTCGTTGCTGAATCTCATCTCAAAGTATGTGAAGATGAGAAATTCAAATGAATAATGTAAGATCCAAAAGAAATAATTTCCCCTTGCATCAATAAATATATATCTCTTTGTGTTTTGTAAATTATTAGAATCATTTTTGTATAATTTACTATTTTAATATTAAGTATTTTAAGTTGTGCAAAACTCTGAACGCGATTTTAAAATATTTATGAGATAAAATTCTTCTATTTCTTAGTAAAATATATATTTTGGATCTTACATCATGTTACTACTTTAACTGGTATAAAATCCAGTTACTACATATGGATAAGTTATAAAAAATCAGGCTAAAGTCAATGCATTAAAAAATATATAAACAATAATAATTAATAACCATAAAAATGTCTTTTATAGAAAAGCGAGATCAATAAATTATATGCATTACATTAAAATTTTCAACTTTTCATAAAAAGTTGTTATTTCATCAGTAATATGTATACATATAAGTAAAACAATAGAAAAATTTTTTTAAAAAACACAGTACACATTATACATATGCATTATATATGTGTATTGTTTTTCAACTTGTATAAAACTTAAACTCCTGAATAAATATTTAGGAATAGGATAGATAGGAAAATTAATAAAACAATATTTGTTTGTTACACTGTAACAAACGCTTTTCCATGTTATGATATTCATCCGGAAAAAAATATTTTACATATATTTAATATATATAAAATATTTTGTATATAATTTT
>NW_017259378.1:1644950-1654023 GCF_001594045.1 Atta colombica
ATATAAAAATATATATAATTTTATATAATTATATATATTTATATATAATTATATATAAATATTTTTTTCCGAGTTACTTTATTGTATAAAATACGACCATTGAAACAATCTATTTTTTATTATATTTCTGAACTTAAATTATCAGACCGAGTTTGAGTTATTTCGTATCAAAGCGTTCACATCAACATATAAATTAGCAAACAAAATTTGAGCTAAATTGAATAATCTTCCTGAGTTAAATAGTTTTACTCTATTCTTACAGTTAAATTAACGAGATATTGTGTAAAGCGACATATAGGAATAATTAGAAATAACTCAAACTGGGTGTAATGTTACATTATAAATTTAACAGTGCATGCAAAATACATTCAATAATAAGAAGACATCCAGGATTAAGTTTATCCTAATCTGTTCTAACTTATCCATTTTAAGACAACGGATGTATGGAATGTTACATATATTTATCTGTATATTTGTATTAAATTAATGCATATATGCATTTATAGATATATAATATATTAATAAAATTACCACACATTCGTTACCTCAATAAAAACATTAATTCACTCACCAACCCGACGCGCAGCGGAGTCAATCTGCAACGTCGCTACGATGATTCTGTAACAAAAAAATATAAAATTCGAATTATAACAAACTAGAAAGAACTAGAAAGAACACAAGCAATATTAAAAAAAAACGTGAAGTTTTCTTAAAATAATCATATAATTTTCAAAATATATAATTTTTATAAGCATCGACTCTTTTAATGAATCATTGAGTTAGATATTTATAAAATAATTACACATTTTTTAAAACAGATCTTAAAAATTCGTATATATTTTTTGAAATTTCAAAATAATTTTAAAATAATCCTTTTTTTAATTTATCATTTTTAAATCATGCAAAATAAAACGATTTAAGAATAAATAGAAAAAAGATATTGATTTTACATAAGCAAAAAATATTTACCGCAAGGTTGCTCCGCCGGTGCCCGATGCCTCTTCTAGACCTCCTCCTCCTCTCAGAATCGGGTTGACATCCTCTCGCACAGGACACTCGCGTAAAACACTCGCGAATAGTAAAACTGTAAATGCGCGTGGACTATTCATTTATAAAAGTCTTTCGCGCGACACTGCGACTCCACGTTTACAAAACCCATGATAAAACTACTATTTCGATTGGTGGAATCAACACCACACGTCGACGAGTACTTGCGGAACACACGATGAATGCCGAACAAGAGTTAAGCCCCGCACGAAAGAAGATGAAATCGATCGTATCGAATCCGTCACCTCTGGTTTACGCCTACATCACGTATAACATTGACTCAGTCATACGCCCTAACTGCTAGTTCTAGTGGGACACAAGTGGTGCTATACCACGAGCGATTCCAAGAGACTGGCAGACGTGACAAGCGCCTCTAATAAGAAAAAAGTTGGTACCATTGCCGATTGTCTAACAATCTAGACAATTCGGGAAATGGATTCCAACCCCTCGTCACGAGCTAGTCTTTTAAAAGACTAGAGCTAGGCTCTGACCGAATCATATTAAACGCAAGAATCATTCAGATACTGGTAGATAAACGCAGAGAAATGAGCGCCCTGACGAGTTACACAACTCTTTTTAGGCAACCCACCAGGGCAGAATTCTACAACTCGTTATGCAATCGTTATGTGTTCATAACAACTGCATAATCCGAGTTACAGAATACAAACCCAGAGACGAATCCGAGTCAATTAATCACTTCTTACCGCTAAGGGCCGAACCGTTTGCCGGTAGACAGAGCGTGTCCTCAATTAGCCGACAGTAACAATAATTGCTAAACCGCGCGAACACAACACCATTGCGAAGTGTGTGACATTAGCGGCATCACCTCGTGCCTGAAGCACTTGGTGTGAGAGCGTTGCAGTGACCGTGACCACTTCAGCAACGTCCCAAAGAGAGTTCCACTTTCCTATCGAAACATCGAAGATATGATTCCATCGTCGAATTAGAATGCCATTCGAATAGATTTTGTCAAAAGTCTATTAAGTCCGATAACTTTGACGACACTCCCGAAACGCGCGACGCGACGAACCGGCTGCGGTTCGTTTACTTTCAATTAAATCGACGGACGAGGGTACGTTAGCTTCCCCGTCGTTGGATTTTTACACGAAGAGAATGATTTTACTCAATATCTAAAACTTTATCTAGATATATCATTTAAATAAATCCAAAAATTTTTAGATATTTAAGAAAAACCATTCTTTTCGTGTATATCCTCCGGGTACTGAGCCCTCTCACCACGTCAAGGTGTACCCATGAGAGGGAAAATATTATCTGAAAAATGTAATACACAAGGCTTGAATCTCTTATTATGATGTGTAAGATATGATTAGAATTAATAATGGGATGAGCTAGAAAAGAGAAATATTTCTTTTATTATCGACAAATAATGCAAAATTTTTTATACGGCTCGTATCAAAGATGCACGAAAACGAAAAATTAATTAAATTATTAATTACACAAACTATATTAAATGTGGAAGTATAATAGGAATCGCACATGAATTGCGTGATATCGTTTGTAGTATAATCAAGAGTTACACTCAAGCGAGAGAAAATTTTACGTTAAACAAAAATAATTGTCATCTCTAAATATCGCGAAATAGTAATAAGTTCCGTTTTCCATCGCGTTTTAATTAGAAACAAATGAACCGTACGAAATATATGTTCCATGATTGTCATCTCGATCCTTTTATATGAATAATTAATCGTGCAAGCTAGTATACTGTGAGTATTGATAAAGTACAATGTTTCATATTATATCTAGCATTTTTCGCGATTACGTTTTATAAAGAAATGTAAAGAAGAGCGATATGCGACACGATTATCTACCTGTACGAGTCTCAGTAAAGGAATAACTGTGCGGTAACTACGCGTAAACATGATCACGCGCTGTCCATCCGTCCTTCCGCATCAAAACAACCGCAAGGCCACACGCCAACCGTCGAAATATTAACGCATTTTTAACGAAATAAGTTAAATATTCTATTCGTATTATTTTTAATATTCTCCGATTAATAGGCGTTAGTTTTACTTCTTACATTCATTATGCACACACTCATGAATATCTTAGATATTTTAATTGTGATAATTATTAGTATAATAACTTTTTATTACAAAATTCGAGCAATGTACATAATGTTTTTAAAATAAAAGATTGATGCCTTGTGGTTTTTGTTACCTTCGTTTAATTCTATCACCCTCGTCTTATTTAGCATTCTTAATCCGGAAAAAGTAATAGGTAAATTATATTTAAATTATTTATCGCTAAATGTATACATGTATGTATGCTATTCATATATATTATTTTATTTAGTCCAAATTGTTTCATAATTAAAAAAAATATTTGCATTTATCTTTATTTAAAGAATATATAACATATTATCAATCTTGACTTAATTATAAATCATTAAAGAAAGCAATAAAAATCGTTGAAATATCAGAAACACTTTACATGAGCAATTAAAAAAAACTACATTAGCAAATTACTTTTTACCTTTTGTCTTTTGTCAGCTTAATCGATAAAAAAATATTTGAAATTCTAAAATAATTATTTTTTTTTCAATATACCACGATATAATGTATCACATACAACTCGCCTCTATAAAATTAGAAAGCTATAAGTTCTGAGAAAATTGATATAAGAAATTGTTTCCTTCGGCAAAAATATTAATTTATAAATTATACTTTTTTTACTCAGTATAAAGACAAGTTATCTACATATAATACTAATATAGGACTTAGTCGTATTTAAAATAAAATTATTTAAAATGTATACTTTTAATAAAAAAGATAAAAGGATTATTTAATATTTATTATTTTAAATAACTTTTTCTGATGTATTTCTTAAATAATATTTTAAACAAGTTTCCGAAATTTATTTTATATTTTTTAAATAAATCGTATCAGTCAGGGGATCGATCGAATTTAAAACATTTTTATTTAAAATATGTATTTTATAAATAAAGATAATGAAGCAGTTATTTAGTATTTATTATTTTAAAAAATCTTTTTCTGATTGATTTAATACTTATTTAATATTTCACATAAGTTTTTGAAGTCTCAAGTACGATGTTTTATATTATCTGGTATAGTATTTGTCGCAAATATATTTCAAAAAGAATTATGTAAAGAAGAGCGACACGACTACCCTATACAAGCGTCGACAAATAAATGACTACGCAGTGAGCGATGACTACGCATAAACTGCGTAAATATGACACCCCGCGCCGCCCCGTGCTATCCCCAGTCAAGGCCATGCGCCAACCATCGAAATATTAACAGATATCAGAAAAAAAGTAAAATAATCTATTCGTTATATTTTGTATATTCTCCGACGATAGGCTTTATTGTTTTATTTCTTAGATTCGTTACGCACTCACATAATTCACCTGTACTTATATATTTCAAATTGTGTTACAATACGCGATAATTAGTTTGTAATAACTCTTTGTTACACGATCAAATCCGCGCAATGTTATGTTTAACAAAAGAGAAACGTATTGTGACTTTTTGTTACTTTTGAATCGTTTAATTCTCATTATGGTTCCAATGTAACAATCAATCGATTAAGTTAATCGGAGTTGGTGAGACCGATCCTATTGCTCGTAGTTCCATTAAAAATCATCGCAATTTAAAATACAGAAGCTTCTTAAAGCTGAAACATTGCTCTATCAAGTAATGTAATTGTCATTTTTTAAAAAGTAGAATACATGGGTTGCTAAAAAAATCTTTTTATCAACTTGTAAAGGGACTTTTTTCTTAATTTAATATATAAATAAGACATCATTGATGTCTTGTTTGCTTCTACACCATAACACTTCATTGAATTTTGTTCTTAATAAAAATGTAATTACACCCGATCGTGTTAGGTCCTGTGCACAATAGAAGAAATAAGAAATTAGAAATAAAAAATAAACGATTTCAACCTATCAGAAACAGTGTATTCCGATGTATCCGATTTCTAATAGGTTAATATCGTTTATTATTCCTTGTTCCTTTTATTGTGCGCAGGACCTTACAATCGAATAGCACAAGTCACAAATTAGATTGTTTGATATTAGCACGTTAAAACCACTGACGTTTCCAAGATATCTTTGGGGGATCCCGATTTTTATAAAACGCTTATAACGTGATTCAACTTATCGTGAATTGTTACGAATATTAATCATTTTTTAGATTAGTACATATATAAGAAGTTCTGACAGAAAAATAGCGATAGTTCTAAGCCAATTTAAACAAGTAAGGAATCAGTGATTAAAGTGAGTTTTTGTAATTAAATTTTAGAATTAAATAAAAAAATGTTGATATGTGTAATGATTTTGATATAATATTACTAAATATTTCATATAAAAAATAATATTGAACTAATATTACAATTCAGTTAATTGAGGTTAAGATTCATCAAGAATGATGTCATCTCCTTAAATTAGATAAATTGCACATAATATGCAATATAACAAATATCGTAATAGATTTTAAATAGATGTAAAAAGATTTTTTAACAATAACTTTTGATATTCGATCGATAAATAATTTTTATTCTAAATTCATCAAATTAACAAACATTACTTTGTCAGAAAAATGTTGGAAAAACATATTAATTATTAATATAATTTTTTTATTTAGCAAAAAAAGGATTGTTTATAACATCTAAAAGATTTTGTGATCATAATGGCTACAGAGGAAGAAGAAGTTACAGACATATGTTGGGTAAGTTGTCTTTTAATACATTATATGCAACATTATATGAACATTAATAACTTTTTATACTAATTCTTCAAACGTTAGTTAACTATATTCACTCAGTTTACCATCTTGTTTCATTCCAAAAATACAATTTAAAACTTGAATTTAACTGATAATAGAGGAATTAATCACTTGATAATTTTTTTCAATTAATTTTATCAGAAACAAAAATTTTTGAATGTATTGTTAATGATAAATTTATTTTTTAGGAAGCTATGAAGACTTTTGCTATACAACAGCAACAATACTTATTTGAGAATCTTCCTGACTGCACAATATATAAAGACAATGAACATGAATATCTAAAACAAAACATTGGATTTGCAATTTATGGTCCACCAGAGAATATCAAAAGTACAAGTACAGAAAAAGATCACTGTTATTGCAAAACAGAGAATCCAAATGATGCAGATGTAGTTGAGACAGTAGGTTATTCAGAAGACGCTCAAAAAGTCATAAATAAGATATATGATAAAATATGTACATCTTCAGTAGAAACCGATGACTCTGGATCAATTTACTACGGTGTAATTTATAATATGATATTCCATCCTAAAACAAATGTAAGGTCTAAGAAAAAAAAAGTAAAAGAAGAAGCAGACAAAGATATGCCTGATTTTGTAATGCCTATTCCTATTTTTACAATCAGAAATAAGAAAAAGTATGGAACTACAAAGAAAGTAAAACAAGACAATACATCAACTGATGAAGTACAGTATGAAACATTATACATTGATGTCACTAGCAGAGTATACAAAAATTGGACAGATTATATAGAAAATAATAAATTACCAGAGTGTACTATGGTTCTTCCAAAACATGGTTTTTATGAATCAGATCCAGCTTATTGTCCTACAGAGGATTATTCAACAGTTTGGCTGGAAATTTTGGAGTCTCCTTCATGTAAATGGAATGTAAAATTCTGTAAAGGAATGGATGTCGCGTCTACTGTCGTCGGATTTGGCACAATTGGTTTGAGTATCGCGGCACTGTTCACACCTGTTGGACCAGCTGTTGCTATATCAGGTAAATTAGTCTTAATTAGCCTTAATTGATGCAAAATCAATTTATCATATTAAATATTAATTATATAAGTTATGATATTTATACCAGGATTTATTTCAATACTATATATTATATAATATATAAAGATATAAGATAGAATTACATTCTATTTTTTCACGTTTATTAGGAATTGCTGCTGCTACTGCGACTAGTGCTTGGTCATTCGGTCGAAATACCCAACAATTAATAGACCGCAGTAATCATGAAGAATCTATTCATGTTTTGGACAAAGAAGCATTTACACATTATCTCAGCATGACCAGTACTGCATTTGGTTTAGGAGCAATGGGAGGATCAGCGATTATTTCCAATGTTGCTGCACGTGGTATGAGAGTAAATACTTTTGCAAGAGTGGCATTTAATACTGTACAAGGTGGTAGTCTGATCTTGAGTGGTATTGGCGTCATATATCAGAGTCACTGTATGTATGATAAGTATAAAAAAGAGAAGACTTTCGATGTCATAGATGCTTTAAATTTGGCGACGCATCTTATGTTTTTCTATAGTTCCGTAGTTAAGATTCAATTTGCTAGCGATATAATCGAGAGTACTCAAAGTAAAATTATCAATGATTATAAGAATGATTTGGTTACCAAACGTATTCGTAGAAAATTCAATAAAATTGTAAGGAAAGCTGCCGAAAATAATACATGTAAAATATCCGAAAATGCGGAAGTAATACTTTATATAAAACATCGTCAAGATCTTTTGTCAAATCAGCCTGCAGCCAATGGTGGTAACCGGACAGACAGTACTTCGCATAAGATCGTATGGTCAATTAATCGTGGTGGATTAAAAGTCAATGGTATCACATTGTTAGATCCTATCGAATTTGTTACTCATCTTATAAAACTGGGCATATTTATCGGAATCGAGTCATCTGATTCATCGAATAATGATAATGAGCTTATTGAACAATTAACAAAAGCACTTTGTGATTTATTATCGAAGTTGTATGTAAGCGACGACTGTCCTAAAAGCAAAAAACTACCGATAATGCCTGACTTTGAACCTTTAATAAGGGAGATGAGTTCTCTACAAATTAATAAAAATTACTTAGAGATGCTGTTTAAAATCACTGAAAAATTAATAAAACGTTCCAAAAATATGGACGATTTTTTACTCCTGACTTTTACTTTTGTTTGGCAATATTGTAAGGCTAACCTAAAGCAATGGGGTATAACTTTATGTCCGCAAAGCGTTTGCAGCAATAAGATTTTGCAAAGAATTATCATTGCAATTTTTGAAGCAATTGATATGCTGGCTAGTAATTTATGTAATGCTTTTGAGAAATATATAGCTTCTATTTTGCATAAAAATGAATAGAGAATATGAATTCCATATAATTAACATAAAAAAGCGAAATTAGAAAAATTATGTATATATAGTAATTAATAAGCAACAATTGTTATAAAAATATATACTAAGCAGCAAGAAATATATAATAATATTTATAGCGGCAATAAAATTTAAGCTTTAAAGTAGGATATTAAAATTTTGAGATGCACGCGATTTATACTAAGATAACATTGATTAAATTGTTTTTTTCTTATATAATATATATTAAATATATCAGAAACTATTGATTGAAAGCGAATATCAAAAGATACACATCAATGTCTCACATTAAATATAATCATATAATGAAATCTTGAAAAATCTTATACGTATATTTAAAACATGTTTTTTGGCACCGAAGTGTCTTAAATAAATGAATAGTATTATGTATTTCCAAAATATTGTAATACGAATAATATCTATATCTAAGCTATTGTAAAGATGAACAATTTGAGATAATTTTAAAGTATACACCTTGAAAGTATACTGTATTTGTGCCTTTACAATTTTTTTATATTCAGATTGTATAATTTTCATCGAAAGTTATAAAATAATAAATATCTACTTATTTGCATTTTGTTCTTCATTAAAAATCACATTAATTCCTAATTTTAAACGAAGATCTATAAAGTATCATGTATAGTGAACGAAAAAATTAATATAGCAAAAAAAATTTTATTAAACATTTATTAAACAACGTAAATAGTAATGTAAGAGTTTTATTTATAAAAGATATATCTTAATCTTTGGTCTTTATTGTATTTTCTAATAGAAAAATCAAAAGAAAAGAATAAGTACAATGAAAGAAAACAAAAAGATCATTTCTTGATTCCAGGTTAACTTATAATTATACATGTAAAAACTATAATTATTTATTT
>NW_017259378.1:1654123-1654559 GCF_001594045.1 Atta colombica
CAAATATTGAATAATTTTTACTTAAATATTATCAACTTTATAGAAAAACTGTAAGAAACAAAAATCATTTATTTTCTTCTCATAAAGTTCTGAGAATTTTTTCAGAATTTTTTAATACTATATTTTCTCATGTTGTAAAAATAAAAAAATGCAGTACTAAAAATTTTGATTTTGTTTCTTGCAGCTTTTCTATAAAGTTGATAGTATTTGAGTAAAAAATTATTCAATACCAATATTTGGCAATTTTTAGAAATATCTCATTAACTATTGCGTAAACTGTAAAATAATTAATGACTTTTCGATTCATTCTACCTGTTCATGATGGATGACGAAATGTTAAAATCATCCTATATATATATATTAAAATAAAATTCAGTTAATAAATACACATGTATATAAAAAGAGAACAATTAAAAATATATTATCAAACTTATTT
>NW_017259378.1:1654712-1666193 GCF_001594045.1 Atta colombica
CACTTTTTCTTTTTATTCCTCTCTTTAAATCCCTATAAATATTTCGTTTTATTTTCATTTTCCTCTTATTAATAAAGAAAAAGAGAATTATATTTTCTTTTTCTTTTTATAAAATATAGTTATAAAATCTTTCCGAGTAATAAACAAATGTGAGAGAATAATTAGTGTTTCTATAATAAAATATAATGTTAAAAATATAAATATTAAAAATATACATATATTATATTACATATATTATAAATACATATATTATAAATACAGAGAGAAGAGAGAATGTTCCTTATATTTATTATAGGAATTGTAATATCCATTTTCACCAATATAAATTAATTTTAATCTCGATTCAATTCACTCTTTATTTTTTTCTAATACTTAAAAATTAAAAAAAGATGAAGAGTGAATTGAACCTAAATTAAAATTAGTAGAAATGGATGTAAGAAGAATAACAAAAGGAGGAACAATATTAACATAATTCGAATGTGAGGACAATTCACCGCCATAGCTCTCATGCGGATACCATCTTAATGCGCGCGTGCGCGCCCAATAATTGAGAATCGGCACGCGACTCAGCACCGAGTCAGCTGACCTGTCTTGTGATAGCTAGACCGGAGTCGCGAGACAGACGTACAGTTCTCGTTGCTGGCTGGACTTGTTGTGCTGGAAAACGTCACACCTCTCGCCGTGAGTATTTGCGGCCGAGTCAATTGACGTGGCCACCAACGTCTTGTCGCTCGTACGGATGATTTCCGAGTCAACGTTTCTCCGTCGGAGATCCGTGCACGAACGAGCGTGCTATAGTATATCGATCCGGTGGCACTTTGTATGCGCCATCGTCTTCCCCGATCGGGCGCGAATTCACGAAATTCCCAATCGATTTCCGATTGGGAAAAACGTGGCTCGCTGATCGTATGGCGACCGTTGACGATGATGCTTTACGCGATCGATTACGGTCGTCTTCGACGAGAGAATCTCACTTTCGTCTAGCAGACGGCTTACGATCTTCGCGGGGCTACGCCTACTTTTTGAATGGCCTGCTCACGTGAATCGCACAGCCAGCGTTTCTTTGATAAATCATCTTCTCGTCTCTACTGGACTACACATAATGATTGATAATCAGCCCTTGTTTTCTGTTGTTTATTTTAACTTATAGTGAACGATATATTTATCAAGTTCTGTCGTTCTCCTGTGATGCGAATGGAAAAAGAAAAAATTACAGGAAAACGCAGGAAGCGCAATTTAAAGAAAGTTATATTCGCTTGTTATATTTTGAGGATTTGTATCATGTTCTTACTTTTTATCTTAAGTTAAGTTTTTCTTATAATTGATGTATAGTTTTTATTTAAATAAATATTATTTAAAGTATATTTTAATATATTTACAACAAGTGTTTGTTAAAATTTAAAGCGCGGGGAAATAAAGTAAAATTGTATTATTGATGCACATTTATGTATAACTTGAACTAAGGTAATTAAGAATGTAACGAACGTTTTACGCGATAGCGATGCGTTTCTTTTTTTTTGCATTTTGTGACATTCAATTTAAAACTAGCGAGTAGTTAGATCATATTCGAAAAATCATTAGATAAAAATTGTGTTCTTATGCTAGATATCATGATAAGATATATTTTTAATAACTCTCGATAAAGTAAAAACTTTTTTATAAAAAAACAATTATGTTACTTGTTATTTAAATATTGGATTTTTTAAAGTAAAAAAATTTTATAATTAATGTTTAAAATGTAGATTGACACATTTTTTTTATCTTGTTTAAATTACATTTTTCTGCTATTTCTCTAAGTTCTATATTTTATGTTAAGATGTAAAAAATGCAACAAAAATAAATGTATTATAATTTTCTTAGCTTGATAATTTTCTGTCTTCTACAAAGTGAAATATTCAAACTTATTCAATGCATTTAATATTAGATACGATTTTTTTTTGCAGATAAATTAAGTGTTCAAGATGACGAATCAGAGTTTGCTGAAAATTGCACATGAAGAACGGGAGAGCAAGTTCGGATATGTCTATGCAGTATCTGGACCTGGTTAGTTCTTCTCACATGAATTTCACCTTACTTTATTCTGCACATTTTACTTGACATTTTCTTGTTGCAGTGGTTACCGCTGAAAAAATGGCTGGATCGGCTATGTACGAGCTGGTACGAGTTGGTTATTACGAGCTGGTAGGAGAGATTATCAGATTGGAAGGTGATATGGCTACGATACAGGTAAGAAGTGTTAACTGTGTACATTTGTTTCGTCATAGAAATAGTTTGACTAATCCCATAACATTTAGGTATACGAAGAGACAAGCGGTGTGACAGTTGGTGATCCCGTGCTTCGCACTGGAAAGCCATTATCTGTTGAATTGGGTCCTGGCATCCTTGGTAGCATTTTCGATGGTATTCAGCGTCCATTAAAAGACATCAATGAGCTCACAAGCTCGATTTATATCCCGAAAGGTATCAATGTACCGGCGCTTTCGCGTACTGCTACTTGGGAATTTAATCCGCATAATGTGAAGAATGGCAGCCATATCACAGGCGGTGACTTATACGGCGTCGTGCACGAAAATACTTTAGTAAAGCACTGGATGATTCTGCCTCCTAAATGTAAAGGCACAGTCACGTATGTTGCGCCCGTTGGCAACTATACTGTCGATGTAAGATTTCATTTATTACATAATTTCATTTTGTAATTTATATCATAAATGTATGTAATATCCTTATAGGATATCGTATTAGAGACTGAATTCGATGGCGAGAGGCAAAAATACACTATGCTTCAGGTATGAAACATCTCTGTGGCGAAATATAGAGAATTTTGTATGTTGTAAATTTACGTTTGTATGCATACAGGTATGGCCAGTCCGCCAGCCTCGCCCGGTTACTGAAAAATTGCCAGCTAATCATCCTCTACTCACTGGTCAACGAGTCTTAGACTCTCTCTTCCCGTAAGAACATTCTTCGGATAGTAAAACGTATCCAAAAATATTTGGAACATATGTTCAACATGCATGTTACAGTTGTGTTCAAGGCGGAACTACGGCTATTCCTGGTGCTTTTGGTTGCGGTAAAACTGTCATCTCACAGGCCTTATCCAAGTACTCTAACTCCGATGTAATCATTTATGTCGGTTGCGGAGAACGTGGTAATGAGATGTCCGAAGTATTGCGAGATTTCCCTGAATTGACAGTAGAGATCGAGGGTGTTACCGAATCCATCATGAAACGTACCGCTCTGGTCGCTAATACATCTAACATGCCAGTAGCTGCGCGTGAAGCGTCCATTTACACTGGTATATGTAATGCATTATCAAGAAAAATGCATCAATTTATTATAATATAAGTAATACAAATAGAATTATTCAAACTATGTTAATCAATAATTTTTTGTTTGTGGCGCAGGTATTACACTATCCGAATATTTCCGTGATATGGGTTATAATGTATCGATGATGGCAGATTCGACATCTCGTTGGGCCGAAGCTCTTCGAGAAATTTCGGGTCGTTTAGCTGAAATGCCTGCCGATTCCGGTTATCCTGCTTATCTTGGTGCTCGTTTAGCCAGCTTTTACGAACGCGCCGGAAGGTATATTATTGTATTGTAATATACAAAATAGTCGAATGGTTAATGTAATCAAGTATCTCCCTCGAAATTATAATATCACAGAGAACGTATAATATTAATTATATGTACAATCTTGAAAGAAATTTATATTAAAACAAATAGTATTTTGTTTATTAATCAATGCGACTAATATTAGACCTTAATTTTTATGCAGAGTGAAATGTTTGGGAAATCCAGACCGTGAAGGATCTGTTAGTATCGTCGGTGCCGTATCACCACCAGGTGGTGACTTTTCTGATCCTGTAACCAGCGCGACGCTCGGTATTGTGCAGGTATAAAAGACGTTTGCATAAAAAGTAAAAAGATGTTGATAAAATAATATTTTAAATAAATTATTTAATTTATAGGTGTTCTGGGGTTTGGATAAGAAACTTGCGCAACGCAAACACTTCCCGTCTATTAATTGGTTGATATCGTACAGTAAATATTTGCGAGCACTGGACGATTTCTACGACAAGAATTTCCCAGAGTTCGTCCCATTGAGAACGAAAGTGAAGGAGATTTTGCAAGAGGAAGAAGATTTGTCGGAAATTGTGCAATTGGTAGGCAAGGCTTCGCTTGCCGAAACAGATAAAATAACACTTGAAGTAGCGAAATTGTTGAAAGATGATTTTCTGCAACAAAATAGGTATGACATATTGTTTTGAAATAAGTTTTATGAATGTATTATTCATAAATGTTATGAATAGTTAAATATTACTTGAAAGAATTTTTTCATTCTTTTTTGAATCTTTTTTTAAATTTTTTCTAGCTATTCACCGTACGATCGTTTCTGTCCATTTTACAAAACTGTGGGAATGTTGCGAAATATGATCGCATTTTATGATATGGCAAGACATGCAGTGGAATCAACAGCTCAGTCAGACAACAAAATCACATGGAATGTCATTAGGGACAGTATGGGCAATATTCTTTATCAATTGAGTTCTATGAAGTTCAAGGTAGGTAACTAAACATGTGCAAAGGTTTGACTAATCCCTTCTTGTTTTAATTTTAATTTTAATGTACCTCTTTTTTTTTATTTAAAAAAAATTTTGAAACTTTTAGGATCCTGTTAAGGATGGCGAGGCGAAAATCAGGGCAGATTTTGATCAGCTGCACGAAGATATTCAACAGGCGTTCAGGAATTTAGAAGACTAAATTCCTAACTTGCCACTTGTTAAAAGCAATTTTAAGATATTGATTGTTCTTGTAACTTGGCTCTAACATTTAAGAATGTCCCGGTCCAATTAATAAATTGCAGACAATCTGCTAAAAATACGACTACATGCAGCATTATCGATTATGTCATATATTATTTATCGAATATACGTCAACTTTGAAAGGGTTTGAATTAATTGTAAATAGAGAAGCTATGATGAAATCTATTACCATATAAAGCAGCGAAATATTCGAGAGAATGTCGTGTACATGACGATTGTGACAATAAAGTGGGACATTCTTAAATGCATTTGAAGCATACATTTGAAGATACGCTCCGCTTCCTGAGGGTTAAATCGCTTGACTTAAGAGCAGAGCTAATTGTAATTAATCTGATATTATCAGAAAGTAATTTTATCCTTCGTGTAGAAATATACTTTCGTTTTTTGTTTTGTTAAAGACGCATATAATCGGGAAAATTAATAATTCCTATATGTTTTCTGTAAATGTATAATATAAACGAAAGTATAAAACAGCTGCCCGTTTCGACGCGCGCAAATTAGAATAATGATATGAGAATATACTCTTGATTATATATACCAGCTATATGGCATGTGGATAACACGACTGTTCTTATCTTGCAAAAAGATTGTGAAGTATTTGTAACATATAATGTACTATTTAAGCGCGAAAAACGATAATCGCAACTGTTATGCATAATTAAGCATACTATACCTTAATGTTACAAACATTAATGATTTAAAAGTTTAGAACAGAACACACACACACACACACACACACACACACACACACCGCGCGCATATATGATATGTTAGATAAATGATCAAGGTGCAGGGTCTTCGATATCGTGAAGATAAATATGAAAGGAAAAAGAACTTGTGAGTGTTCCATTGACTTCGATATCATTTCCATTGTATGATATGTAAAAAAATACAATAAAATTATGCACAAGAGGATCATGATTTGCTGGATATATGGATATGATCATGCCAAATAAGTTTTCGTAGACCACTTTTAATAAATCTTGTTTTAATCATCATTGTATAACAATAACCTCGCGATATGTACATTAACGGTATATTACATTTCGATATCTAACGTTTGGTGAATTAAAATTTTGAAGTCTTTCCATGGAATATCATCTTGTATTGACAAAAATATGTTATTGCCACATGTACGTTGCTCTATATTTTATGTATGTACACATACATGTGTAAATATACATATATGTCCATATGTATAATTAATCACAATTACAATTTAAATCCTAAACTCATCCTATCAGATATTCTATTCTATAATTATGAAAACAGTATTAAAAATAAAAAATAGTTAACGACCTCTGTGTTTTGTTTGTCATCTGTAGACTCTTTATGTGAATCAACGCAAATTTCTTTTTTAAAAATAATTTTGACTGCACCGGTTAAACTTTTCCAAAAAAAAGAATAGAATGTCATGTCAATGTTTGATACTCACAGCCATGATGTTTCAACATATGCCAGTACATTGACATATCACGTCTATGTATATACTTAGGTCGGTATTCATAATCGATTCTTATATTTAACTGCTTGAGTTGATAAAAAAAAAATAGTTTTTTAAACATTGTTTTTTTTAAATATATTTTTCATGTTTGGAACACATTTTAAATAATAATTTAAAATCATGTTTAAAACATGTTTTTTTACCAATCTTGAAAATGTCATGGACAATCAGAAAGCCACATCTTATCAAGATATTACTTAAAACAAAAGGATTATAAATACCGATCTTAGAAAAGTTAATTGTAACAATCATAACTACACAATTATAAATATTTTTTTTTCTATTTCATCCGATTTATTAAATAATACGTATAGAAATATATATTTCAAAAAATTAAAAAAATTTTCAATATATATATATGTATATATGATATAATATAATCAATATAAAATCATATATATATATATATATGCATATACATATTTTACTTACACATCATTAACATGAATAGTTAATCCTTTGACAAAAAATTTTTTTTATAAGTTTATGTATACATTTAATTTTGTTCGTGCAGTTTGTAATCCCACAGTAATTATAGAATAAAATTATTCTTCTAGATTTTCTAGAATTTCTGACTGTATCATAATTATAAATTTTTACTTATTTTTCAATTGTCACTTAAAAAATAGGTTTAATAATAAAAAAAAACTTTTCGCTACGATGAAAGAAACTTTTGTAAAATATAAAATGTTTTACTTACTAAGCAAAAGGTATTTGAAATTAATTTAAATTAATCCATCCATGAATATTTTCAGAATATTGATATCGTTTAATATAAATGTGTAGTTATGACTATATTACTAAAAATATCAAATTTGATTTTGAAAAAAATCAAGATATCTTAAAACTTGATAAGACTGGTGCAATCATCAGAGAACAAAACAGAATTAGACTCCCTTGTAAAACAAGACACAACTCATAAATTCTAATATTTACAGAAAGAGCTACTGACTCACGAATTAGAGGAAGCTTAAGGACTCAAATGTATAACGTCGGTACTATCGGTCGGGGACGAGGATGATATTTGTGATCTGAGTTGGAGATTCTCGCGTTTCAATTGGGTAACTACTTGTTTCAGTGATATGATTTCTTGCCGTAGTTTGTCGTTATCTCGCAGACATTGGCTCAGACTTTGATTAGCCGCACGCAATTCTCCTATGTACTCGCAAGCTCTTGCTAAAATACCTCCTTTACTCTGTTACAGAAACATCGTTAATACAATATCATTTTAAACAATTATACGACAAAAATTTCAATCTGCTATACCTGAGTTTCATAGTTGGTTTTCCCTTCTCCGCTGCCGCTGCCGCTACTGCCAGTGGTATTAGTTGTAGTATTACAGTCAGGAATGATCTTACCCAACTTTGTAATCCAATTATTTATTTTATCTCTACGCCGACGCTCGACCTCATTATGCGTTGCTCTTCGCCTATCGTCTCTCTAAAAGAAAACAAAAAAAAAGAAATAACTTTTATTTTTACACTAAAAAAAATAAAGTAATGATATATCAGTTACATAAAGAATAAGGATATAACTATGATTAAACCTTTTTCAAGCCAGCAGTGCAATTCCTCGGAGTTTCTATCTGCAACGTAGCCGTTCTTGGCACCAAGGATCTTGATGTCTGAGCTGTAGTAAAGACATCATTGGCATTCCCGATAACGTAAAACTGACCATTCAAAGGCGACGTTAAAACCTGCACAGTGTTATTCGGTTGGGAGGCAGGTATCTCTATTTCATTGGCCGACTGTATTGCTGCTGTACCGTTCACTTGGACAACTCGATATGCTAAAGTTTCTGGATAACGCATTTCATCATCTCCAACAGGTTCTAAGAGGAACAGAATACGTAACTGTAAAAATTGATGTTTGACAGCACAATATCATCAAACAAGTCAACATGTTTAATCGAAATAGGCTAGTACAAGCTTTTCTTTTAAACACATTTGATACAAATGTTGTATCTTTGACTGCTTCTTTTTTAGGAAACACAGTTAATATAAATGTCCTATCTTTCTTGGCATTCCATGACTAACAAAGATAGAATGATACCTGACAATTATATCTTTTAAAAGGAAAACTGTCTCTGTTATTCATCAAATAATGATAAAACAATATTTTATGTCTACTATGGCTGGTATTCATAGTCAATTCTTATATTTAAGACTATTTTAAATACAATCATAAACCAATCAAAGAGCTGTATTAGCATCTTAAGACATTACTTAAGATAATTTTAAAACAAGAATCAACTATGAATATCGGCCTTTGTAATAAGTACTGGTTATAGTTTACGAATAGAAGACGAAGATCTTACGAAAATATGGCTCTCACCTTCGCAGTCCACAATCTCTGCTTCCTCTATCACGATCCCCGTCGTGCCACCACCATCATTCTTCACGGTGCTGCAAAATCAAAATAACACTTTCAGACGCGATATTATCTTATCTAAACGTGGTTACACGCTACGTGTATTACTTCGACGATTGTGTATGTCGATCCTACGGCGTAAGTGCGCACTGTGCACTAAGTGATGATGACCTTGAGGAGACCTCGGACGAGACGGAAAGGAATGTGTTTGCGATACCGTGCGATCGATATTTAGTGTAAACGCTACCTGACATCCTGTTGTTCGAGTTGTTGCTCCAAAATGTCCATTCCTCAGCACCGAAAAAAAAACGTTTGAATTTGTCGAAATTCACGTGAGCTGGTCACGGGACACGGCAACGAGGTCATGTGGTGCATTAAGATGGCGTCGAGCGCCGCATGCACCATCTAGTGACGCACCACGACATGCCAACGAGGAGACGAGTAATGTCCCAAATTACGTAATGACATCATCGATAACTCCAGTATACAATTATAATATTTATATTTGTAATGTTTGCGTATATTGTTTACGTTAAATTTATATAAATTATCTTTTTCATAATATTACAAGTAATGTAAAATTACTTACAATAAAGAAATAATTAATAATTATAAGTTTTATAATTGCTGATTGATATACATCTTTATTATAATTGATAAAAATCAATTCAGAAAATTAAGCTTTAGTGCAGTCTAAAAGATATAGAGGTCTCAATGATCCTCAATGATAGATTTTTTTTTACATAAATGTAGATTAATTTTAATTTTGATTTAATTTACTTTTTATCTTTTTATATAGTGTTCTAAGAACAAGATAAAAGATAAATTAAATCAAGATTAAAATTAATCAATACTGATAGAAATGGACATATAAAACCAAGTTATAAAATTATAGAAGTGAGACATTAGAGGTGGCGAAGTTCGTAATTCGGCTTTTCTTCCACCGCGCCGTGGGCAGCACCGTCATTCCCTCACCACCGCTATTGACATCCCAAGCATCTTGAGGAATCCGATATCCAATTTTTCTCCGCAGTGGCGCAGTCTCCGCGAGGGTCTACTACCCTGCGCCGCGTGTATTTCATTATGTTTTTGCCCGCCGGAATTTTACGCGGAAACTTTAGGCGTGAATAACCGATAAGTCACGCGATTACGTTTTGTGCTCCTCAGTGTAATCGGAGATCGCGCAATAATCCATTCCCGCTGAAACCGCGAGATCTCGTCACCCGTCAAGATGACTAGGTGAGCGCGCGAACTTTTAGAGGTTATATCCAATACGACATTACGAATTTCCCCGCTTCATCGACTTTTCTCAAAAATATGCAAGAAACGTTGTATCTCCCGTTTTCAAAATTTGGAATTAAAAGCCATTCTCACTTTTAATATCATTGTGTATTCAATTTTCAGGTCGAAGATAGAACTGGGCGACGTGACACCGCATAACATAAAGCAGCTAAAATTGCTCAATCAAGTTGTATTCCCAGTCTCATACAATGAAAAGTTTTACAAGGATGTACTGGAAGCCGGAGAACTCGCTAAACTAGCATATTACAATGACATTGTGGTAGATAGACTTTTAGTGTTTTTCGTTTAGCATCGCGATTCTTAAATTTTACTTTATGATTGTTATGATCCAAAGAACTACACTATTTAAAATAATAAAAATCAGTTAACTTAGATAGAGATTAATTGTGAAGAAAACCTATACTTTATTATATTATTTAACATTGCTGTTCTGTTTAAATTTATTATACAATCATCGTTTAGATCAACATGTAAAAAATAAATAAAACATTTTAAATCAAATAAACTTGAATAGAACAACAGGATTAAAGTACTTTTCACAGACTAAGAAAGTTAAAAGATTATTGTATTATACTAAATTTGATTTGAATATAAATTAAGTTTTAATTTGTGACATGATTCTCAGGTTGGAGCAGTTTGTTGCCGTGTAGATACTTCAGAAAATTCTAGGCGTTTATATATAATGACATTGGGTTGTCTCTATCCTTATAGAAGATTAGGAATTGGCACTGTTATGGTTCAGCATGTTTTAAATTATGTTAACAAGGATGGTAATTTCGATTCTATCTTCCTGTAAGTATGACTTGCATTTTATTGTGATGTACTATCTCGAAAGTTTTTAAATTAACATAATCATCCAACATTCGCAGACATGTTCAAATAAGTAACGAGGGCGCGATTGACTTTTATAAGAAATTCGGATTCGAGATTGTCGAGACTAAAGAGCATTATTATAAGAGAATAGAACCAGCGGATGCACATGTGCTGCAGAAAACGCTGCGTCCACGAACAAATCAAACGAATCATCAAACAGTCAACTAATAAGTAGCATTGTTCATTAATTTATCTTTTTCATAATTTAGAATCTACATACGTTTCCATGTTCTATCAATAAAAACATTTTATATTATATCTGCATGGTGTGAGTCAAATTAATCTTTCCTTTATGTTATATATTGCTGCATGTGCAAAAAAATATATACTTGGATTAAGATATGAAATTATGACAAAAAATTAACAGATAAAAATATGCAAACAATTTTTGTTTGTAAAGTAAAATGTACGACTGCAATTTCTGTATACATTGTTTTTATTATCCATCAAATCAATTTCTTTCTATTCAGATATATTTAAAAATTTGTACGACATTCAAGTCATGTTTTCTTAGAAAATTGTAGCATTAAAACGATTACATGCACATTGAAAAATATATCCATAAGAAATGAATACGTGATTGAACATTGAATATATATATATA
>NW_017259378.1:1666293-1666808 GCF_001594045.1 Atta colombica
AAGAAGAATTTTTAATTATTACAGTAGAGTCTCTCTAAATTTGACTTTTATAATCTTTGCACTCCTCATATGAACTTTTACAAACACTAATGTCATGTCCCTTCCATGACATGGTAGGCTGGATATGTGGATGCACGCATCTGCACCTAATTATACTAAGTTTTCACAGTGTATGCAATTCCATAAGCAGGTTATGTATAATTATTTGTGTAATGTATTCTTTTATGATATAATATGTGATACATATGTACATATGACTTGTTCTACTTAAGATTATGTACACTGTAGTGCACTTTGACAAATTAGCATGCGCAACTGCGTTCGCGCAAGTACGCAATGATTAGTAGAGTGACTTGTGCTATAGAGAGAGTACTCTATAATTTTGGCATTTCATTCTTATCGCCCCATGGACCAAATTTAGAGACTCAACTGTATCTAACGTAATATATTATATAGTCTCATAAATATATTCATAAATATATTCATAAAAATATATGCTTTTATTTATATAAGAA
>NW_017259378.1:1666908-1673038 GCF_001594045.1 Atta colombica
CTAATCATTTTAGATAATGCCGTTCACGATAATATATGACATCAATATGACAACAATAATAACTAATGCAGCTAATACAATAGAAAATTGCTAGTGTAAAGCATCATCTGTTATATGCCTAAAAAATTCCTGAAATATTACAAAATATAATTAAGCCGCAGGAAACAATAACAGGTGTTTAGATATAATCAAATTCGCTGTATAAATAGATGTTGCTGCAACAGACTGAAGTACATCTGCTCGTTCTAGATCAATATATTTTAACAATAAATTTTTAAAATTAATATTGGACAATTATAGTTCCAGTAACTCTTTTATTCTTCCAACACAGATCTCTGAGCCTTCCATCGCTTCTTTCGAAGTCTGTAAATAACAAAATAATACAATATTGCGATAATATATATATTAATTCATATATAATAAAAACAAACGTATTTATCTAACCTGTACAAGACTGAGAAATCCGTGTGGCAGACCTGGCAAAATATCTAATGTAACTTTATTGCCAAGTGAACGAAGCTTCCTCGCAAACATGATGCAGTCATCGAGGCAAGGATCAAGATGACACGTCTAGAAGCAAACAATTATGTACAAGATATCTTAAAACTTTCGATCTTAATAGTAGCTAAAGTTCATTAAGTTTTTATTAGAATGTGACAAAAATCCAAACAAGTACCAGTATCTTTATGGGCGGTATATTAGCTAACATATTATCAGGCGCATCATAAGGGCTCAAGAAAGGATCCTTCGGTATTGCAAAGACGAATTCTTCAGAAGAAATGGTGTTCTCCATATTAAGTTCTCTGCTATCCTTACTACTTCTTCTGCCAAAGGACCATCCAAATAAAGACCATGATTTGTTACTTTGTCCTGAACTGTTACCATTTCTACTGACACTGCCATTCATTGCAACAGGCGATGACGTTGAAGCAAGGCCGGAATTTCTGTACATATTTAAAAATCTGTTGATATATTCTCGAGATTTCGCTTGTGCTTTCGGACATTCAGCACCTGTTGCATTAAAAGATTTTTCAAAATGTTTGTCGAGAAATAAATTTATATTAATAAACACTGAGCATATACTGTCTGATTTATATACCATCGACTTCTGTTAAACTAACAGAATTTAATGTCGAATCAGATGGAAGGGATACTAATTTCTGATCATCATTTGCGCCGTCTCCATTTGGACTCAGGGCTAATGCTATAAGGTCACTTTCGCTCACTTCTGCAAAAGATTCCGTATCCGATTTAACGTCTTCATTCTCATGTTCTCTGTCAGGATATAAATAAATCGATTACATATATGCAAAATATAATCATTTAATATTAGTTACGAAATACATACACAAATATGAATATATTTAGATGATTTAATTTTGTTCCATGTTTTTAAAAATAAATTGATTAAAATAATCGATTAAAATAATAATTGAAATCGTACTTTGTGGATTTCTTGTTATCAGCTACATAAGCCTTAAGACATCGTAACATAAAGCCGAACGGTAATAATGGATCCGTGAGACAAAGCATACGAGAGGGCGACGGTATACATTCGATGCGTACTGGTGCATACGCCATAAAAATACCATCTGGTCTTCTTATATTTAATTGCATACATCTTAAAATAACTCCCAAGTTTATATTTCCTCCTGCAGAATCACCTGTTAAAACATCATAAGATTTTTTTAGTTTACTCAATCGACAGAAACACGTAAAGAAATAATTTTTTTTTATCTTACCAACAAATATCACTTTTTTTGCAGTACTTCCGAGTAAGGTGTTTGCATGTTTTAATGCCCACGCATAAGCATACAGCACCTCTTCGAGTGCACGAGGATAGGGTGCCTCTGGAGCTAAACTATAATCTATACTCAAGATTGGTACTTCAAGCGTCACAGTCCAATTTCGTAGATATATTTCGTGCGAGCGTGAAGTTTGTGAAACAAATCCGCCCCCGTGAGTATGAATAATTAATTCATCACATAGATCGCATAATGTTCCGCCTATACCTCCAGATCCAACCTTGATAGAATATTATCAAAAATTATGAAAAATATCCACCAGCATCAGTTTAAAAAATTCTCTATGAATTCTATTCTAAGTTGCAAACTTAGTCTCAGTGAGAATAATATATATAATTAAATAAAATACGCGCACAGTACTTTCAATACTCTTTAAGTCTATATATTAATATTTGATGTACCATTCCTAGACGCCGTTTGGAGCTTAGCAACCTAACGTGGATTGGTTTCTTCCCAATGTGACTATTTGGTATTGGAACTGAAATGATTCCTTCATCTAAAGTAGGTAGGACTAATTCCTCGGGCGGAATAGATATTACCTGATTGATTGCTAAATTCGAGGTGTTTATTATATTCATTATTGCTGAAATGGAAGTCAAAGAAATTCCATTAATTGAAGTGAATATAAGTGAGATAATTTTATCTAAATTGGCATCTTTATTATTGTATAAAGTTTTTTAAATGCAGAATATTAAATATTCACATGTGCGAAATATTTTCAATTAATATTTTTAGTCACAATTCCTTATTCCTTACCAGATTCGCTTAGAAACCAAAATGCTTGGCAGAAAGAAATGTCAGCATGCTGAGATATATTAACAATACGACGTGCTCTTGCTTCGGGATCTAATAAATACTTAATAGAATTAGTGCATAGTCCTAGTAGGGTACTATTGCTGTAATACATCTCACTGAAGGATGCCATAAAGAATGACAGTGTTTTTAATACATGTTTCAAACTATCACAGAACTGAAAAAAAAAAACTTTTAAGACAGATAGACACTTTAAATGTATTTGGCTTAAGTTCAAGTGTTATTTATTCTTCGCAAGTACCTGAAATCCTAGGCACCTGCCATAAAAGCAGTACTGATTAACATTCTGTGCAGAATTGAGAAGTTCTTGAGTATTATACTGCTCTAGCGGATACAATGACAGCTTTCCATCATTCATTACTTCTGTGCTCCACGAGTACATTGTTTTTAAATGCTGTAAACATGTAAAGAGTGATGCCAATAATTGAGAGCACGCTTCTATTTCCCTAAAAACCCAGATTAAATGTACATGTCTATTGTTACATGCAGAAGCAAATATAGGATATAATTTTTTAATTTATATAATGTACAATTACTTCATGTAGTAGCTTTTTCGGAAAAACACGGAGTCTTTCTGATCGTGTATCTGCCGGCAAATCAGCTCGGAATACATGATACATTTATCTACCAACAACAGGAAACTTCTGTACCCATTCCCCGGGTTGTCTTCGTCAAAGTCAAAGTGTGATGCGAACCTGGCAATCTCCCTGTACAGTGGCTGCAAGTCAGTCAAATAATCCTTGATCGCCACGAGAGCAGCCCTAATCTTAATGCCATTCTTATCCTGGTGAGAATCAAAATATTTCTCGTTGGCACAGCATAAATCACGCAATGTATTCCACTCATCCAATTGCTGGGGCTCAAAATCAAACGGTCTTTCGAAATCATCATTGCACGTCGACATTTGGAACGATTCTTTGAAAGACAACTAGAACAACACTCTTTTTCTCTTTCTCCCTCTTTTTCTGTCTTTCTCTATCGAGAGAGCTTCGTGAATCAACTGCTAACAATCTAACAATGAAAACAAATCTTGACTTTGTTATGCATTCTAAACAACCACCGATTGCCCAACATGAATTCCTGATGTGTCATAACGGATGATAACGATTATGATTCCACACGCATGATTGCGTGACTATGTTAATGGACAACTTGACACGTACATCGCGCGGACGGTGCAGCTCCTTAGCGAGGTTAATCCATCCGCGAGTATTGTATTCTCATCCGCCCAATATATCGGGTCGACGGCGGCAATTTACGTTTTGCGCTGCCGCGACGCTGCGATCGATTCCACTCGCGGCGCGAAGAATCGCGCGATTTTGACTTGACAGTATTATTTTGACATCCGCTGACGCGAAGTCGTGACCGTGCTCCAGTTTTTTTCCTCTGGAGTGTCCCACAACCCGCGAGCATATCGCGTATATATATGTCATACAAACAGGATGGAGTGGGATACGCAATAATGTTTCTCGGTCAAGCAAGGAAATCGATGAGGACATATTTTAATGAGAACTTGCATGCACGCACATTCTTTTTTTATTTGTGTTTAAAAGCATTGTGGAGTATTAATGTATATGTCTGTATTATATGGATCCTTTGAGATCCACTTACATAATTTTTAACACAACATATAAAAATAAGAAAATTATTGTTTTTTCCAATCGATTCTTTCTCACCTGCATGTTTACTGGTGAATGATAATTTAATAAGAACTCGGAAAAAAATATTATATAAATATAATATATGTATACATATTTTATAAATATTATATAATTGTATAAAAAAATATGCCAATTTTTTAATATAATTTTATAATTATATAGAGAAAAGAGGGGAGGGCCCTATTATGAAATACCGAGTTCATTTTGGGCTAAAAGTCTATAGGTAAAATTTAAAAAAATAATAGGTCATTTTGAAGGGAATTTAATAAGCTTTAAGATAATGTTACATAAAATTTAATTCAAATTTCATTTTTTTTTTAAATTAAAGAAATGTAAAAAGTGAGCAAATCACAAAGTCAAAAAATTGTGCTTCTAATACGAGATGCTCCGAGAAATTGATAATAAAACGTAAAGTATATCAGTATTGCAATTAAAAAACTTTATTTAATATTTCTAAAATACAAAAAAACAGTCAGCATACGCGAAAAATGAGTATGAGTATAAATTATATCCAGAATTCGTTTTCGGATATGTAAATGAAATCAAGCAGATATAGGCACTCGTTCATTTCGGTTGTCTTTTTTATTATTGGACAATAACATTTATATTTTAGCAACGATTTTCACTATAACATAGGAGCATGAGTTATTTTATATTAGGATATCCTGGATATCTCATATTACAATTTCCACGCCTTTTAGGATCATCAAATCTAACTTCTGTAATTAAACAATTCAACATATCCCGTATTTTTCTATTAGTATGTATATATATTATAGACCTTACTCTATCACTATATGAAGAATTTATTGCCAAATATTTATTTATCAAATAAACAATAATAACAAATGAAAACATCCAAATTCTAAAATCCTGTTTTACAATGACTACAGGCATGATCTAATAATGAATTTTCTACTAAATAGTTTTCAATCCAAGAACAATAAATTTATGGTGGAACCAATAGATAGCATTTATTAGCAGAAACGCCGCTATTCTCATATATATTCTTACATATGTATTATAATTCTCTATCTATCTTATAATAGGGGGCTTTTCTCTATGAATACATTTTTTCCCAAGAATAAATGGTTCATAAATATATGAAGGATATAATAAAGAAAGAAATCATAATACGAGATGATAGTTAATGTCATAAATGAATGAATAAATGATATAATAATAATGATATAATAATCCAGCAAACGAGAATAGATTGAAACGGATTAAAATGGATTCAGATTTTCAAAAATACGGATTCATGGATTGAAATGGATTAAAATGAATCCTTTTCAATCTTGAATGCATTTTATTCATTTATAGGAATGGCATAAAGTATATTTTTATGCTTTTCAATTTAAAAATAATATTATAGTATTTTTTGTATGCATGAATACTGCTTAATTTAAAATTCTGAAATGTAGTTTTTTCAATCCAGTTGAATCTAAAAATAATATCAATCATTTCTGTGCATTGAATACTGCTAAATTCAAAATTCTGAATAGAAAATGCAGGTTTTTTTATTCAATTGGATTAAATGAATACTATTCAAAATTGTGAGTAGAAAATCCATTGTTTAATTTAAAAATCCATCATAAATGCTATTTTATTCAGAATTATGAATAAGAAATTTTTCGTTTTAATTCAATTGAGTTAAAAAAAAGTTGTACCGTAAAAATATATCATGAATTCTATTTCATTTAATAGAAATTTAAAAGAAATAATTAAAAGAAACATAAAGAGAACTAAATATGTCTCCGTTACAATAAATGTTACATGTAAATTCCTTTTTAATTAAAATAAAATTAATATAAAATAAACATTTATTAATAATATAGATAAATAATATAT
>NW_017259378.1:1673138-1678161 GCF_001594045.1 Atta colombica
ATATTTTTTGTATAAAAGTTTTAAAATAATGACTATAGAATTTCATGTAATTACTACTTTAATTTATTTAAATTTTCATATGCATAAATTTTTTTTATTTATATGGAATCCAATTCATTTTTGGATTTAAAATACAGATTCAGATGGATTGAAAATTTCCAATCCATTTCAATCCATTTTTGTTTGCTGGGAATCCTGAGCGAGATAGTATTATTTTCTTGCAAATAGAATTCGACTTTAAATTCCTTAGAATTCAGAATAAAATTCTATCTGTAGTTTTCGTATCAATATAATATGAGTAACATTTAAATACGGAAATACATAAAATAAATAAAATATAACATAAATAAATGTATAATAAATACGATAAAATGTTTATATACATATTAAATAATACTTATTCTAGTTAATTTAGTTGAAATTAATTAATTTAATTATTAATATTTTTTATATCTTTATTAAACTGATTAATATAAAATTATATTAGGTGTATAACTTTGCTTCCGCCGTTTTTTTCCGAAATTCGAGGCTTTATTGTAAAAAACTGGTTCACTTTATCGTGTCTCTCGTTGTATTGCGGCCGTTTGTCTTTCAATGCTCGGCTCAAACGCATCAATTGCGTTCGATACCGATCGCCTGTGATTGTTTCAGTCGGTTTTAACAGTTCATAATACACTACGCCGAGCTGGTCCCACCAAATACAGAGCATGACCTTGGAGCCGTGAATATTCGGTTTGGCCGTCGACGTGGAAGCATGGCCGGGAACTCCCCATGATTTTCTGCGCTTGGGATTATCGTAATGAACCCATTTTTCGTCCCCAGTCACAATGCGAGGCAGAAATCCCTTCCGTCTTTGCCTTTCAAGCAGCTGTTCACAAGCAAACAAACGCCATTCAACATCTCTCGGCTTCAATTCGTACGGCACCCAATTTCCTTGCTTCTGAATCATTCCCATGGCTTTGAGGCGTTTTGAAATGGCTTGTTGAGTCACTCCCAATGATCGTGCCAATTCTTCTTGATTTTGACACGAGTCTTGCTCAAGTAATCTCCAATTCTGCATCTTCGAAAACCTTCTCTCTTCCACCGCTATGCCGGTCTTCGACGTCAAAATCACCGTTCTTGAAGCGTTGAAACCATTCACGACACGTTCTTTCACTAATAGCGGCTTCACCATAAGTATTTGAGAGCATTCGATGAGCTTCAGCCGCAGATTTCTTCATATTGAAGCAAAAAATTAAAACCTCCCGCAAATGACGAGAATTTGGCTCGTAAACTGACATTTTCAATCGAGAATAACTTTATGATGCAGACACAAATCGACTAATGTTTCTATGGGGTTATGACAGATGCCCAAGTTTATTGTATGACGTCTATGATCTATTTATTTCGACCACTACTTGCCGCTAAAGCCATTTATAGGAAAACGGCGGAAGCAAAGTTGTACACCTAATATATTTCTGAGTATATTTTTAACGTTAAATTTATCTTGAGATATGATTAAACAAAAATTTGTTTTAATAGGAGTAACAGATTGCTTGAATAAAGAATTGGCAATGACAATTTTAATGTGAAAGCTCAATAAGACAGATAAAACGAACTCGGAGACGCGACAGTCTGAATTAAAAAAAAATTCGGTTCAGTAACCATTGCAACTTTTCAATTACAATCTCGTACGTTGTACGAGCTGAAGTATCAACATCACATTATATTTTTATCTCATCTGTGCATAAAAAAAAATTTACACACTAGAGCACAATTACATATAGATACACATGAGATTCGCATAGATTAAAAAAATCTATTTATTGTTAACGCTACCAATCATCAACTTCAAAAGAATGTCGGATGTTTCAATTCATTGATAGTTGCCAAAATTATCGAGAAAGATTATCGCCAAGAGATTAAAAATATATCACAAGCACAAAAAAGTGATAATGACACTAAAGTAAGAAATGCTTTTCCTTCGCGATTCAATCGCGATGCGTACCATCGTAGATTTGACGCGAGACTAAGTACAATACATATTTCTATGTTGCAACATTCGCTCTAGTGATATCACTTACGAAAAAAATCATTTCTTAGAAAATCAATTAATTGAGGAAGAATAGATAACGAAACGCATATAAGACAAAGTCGAAGAAAATATGTGTTGATCGCTGACGTGTTGCACATTTCAAGCGAAGACAAGGCTACGATGAAAATGAGTCATCTTGCATTTAATTACCGCGCTTTATTACGCGCTTTATATCTCGTATCACAACATGACTTAAATATGCGGCGATAAAGACGAATACGAGTTCTTTCACATTTTACTCTGCAGTGTACTTATACAGGCAGGCTTCGAGCTGTTAAATTTTGATTTGAAAAAATTAATCAGCGATCTTTGCTATTCTGCGATTGATCAGAAAACTATCCAAAACTGTTCGCGATATCAGATTATTAAATTATTTAATTAATCAAATAAAACCTGTTGAAAAACAATTTTGCAAAGTGCATAGATATTGTCTGTATTGTAATAAAATACAAAATATTAAAATTTGTTGCGAAATACTCCTGTTGAAAATTCTTGTATGTTTTTTTGTATCAGAGTTGTATGTGATCAATCAAGATTAAATGAACATGATTATATAAGAATTTTATATAATTGTTTTATATAATTGTCTACGAATTTCATCAGAGTAATCTTTAATGATCTTAGAAATCTGGAATGAATCGTACACGATGATTTATATCGCAATGAAAAGATCTTACCCTTATAAAAAACTTTTAAAAAATAGTTTCTTTACAGGAGCATTTAAGAATATGGTATTAATTATATATGATTCTAAAGTGTTTCATGAAAGACCATCATTTATCAGTCTTAAGAGACATATGTCCAATATATTCATAATCAGATCTTGTACTTAAGGCTTCCTTAAATTTATTTTTAGATGCTCAGCAGCCAATGAAATAATTCGTAGAGTATCATAAATTTAAGGAAGCCTTAAATACAAGATCTGACTATGAATACGAGTATTAGTTGCGGAATAATTTATTTTCCAAGTTAATAACAAGAATCTGGCATGAATCGTACAATTTATATCGCAAAGAAAAGATTTTAATTGCTAATTCAGTAATAAGATATTCTTAAGAAATAATGTCTAATAAGATACTCTTAAGAAATGTCTTTACATGATCGCTCCAAAGTAATAAAGGTATTAATCATTCTAGTAAACGAAATGGAATTATTGAATGAACAGAAACTGGATTGAATATATGAAATAAAAAAGAATTAAGAAAAATTAAAAAATTTGTTAGAATATTGAAAATGACTAAAATGAATAAAAGGTCGAAACGTTTATTAGCACTGTCTTAATGAATTGATAAATTATAATTTCGCTATAATAACTGGCGCAGATTTTTTATGCTCTTTTCCCAAATTAAATTTGATTTAGTCGAGAAGCCGTTATTCATTTGTATAAAAAGAATTAATTTTTAGTCAAAATGAATTCTTTTAAATTCCACTCCTTGCTTGTCTCATTCTATTTTATTTACTGAGATACGAGCAATAAATCACACAAATTCTAATAATATAATTGTACATTGTACAAACGTTTCTAACATTCTGCATTATATAAGACCAGAAGAAATGTAATTAGTTAAAAAAAAATCAATATCTACTAAATCTATCAGATAAATTACAAGATCGAAAGATTCTTTATAATTTATTTATTGATAAGTAAAATTACATATATATATCCACAAACACAATACGTTCTTTTCACGGGGTGTAATAATGCATTAAAACTTGTGAGCGGCGAGGAGAAATACCTGCGAAGGAGAAAGAGGGACGAGGAGAGTTTGCTTTTTTCTTAAGTCTTTCGACACTGCCCCCCTTTGTGTCTCTCATGAACAACAGCAAACATTTTTTATTATTGACAAATGGCATTTAATCAATTAAGTCAATAATAAAAAAAGAGAAAATTCCAAAAAGGTTTGCAATGTAGGAATGAATTAAGCCAGAAATTTAGAAACGGTCTTCAATGCGATACAAAATCATATCAATGAAGTAAAAACAAATTACGAACCCGTTTCATTCTTGGACTCCTTCGACTCCTGAAAATCCTTTCAGAAATCGAAAGATCTGTTCGCTAAATATGTGCAAGTTAATATTTTTAAAATAAAATGTACGTGACAAATAATACATTTAAATAAAATGTACGCATATAAGTATACATGACTGAAGAACATGTAATTCATTATGTACGATGCGTCAATTAGTTAAAATGCAAAATCATGTATTATGCAAGATAAGTTCTCTGCATAATAATGCAATTTAAATTCTAACAATATGCTGCAGATCTCATAGAACGATCATTTGTAAAAGTCTTTTTGACTGACACGATTTGGGCTCTAGATATAATTAAATGTTTTCTCCACAGATTGCCATTGTTCACGGAAAGAGAAAGCGAAACCTTTCACACATACTGATATTTTCATCAGAATTTGGAATTTTCAATATGCTACGATAAGAACGTAACGAAGGCAATTAATTGCACTTGCGTCACGCACTGTCTTCGTCTATGTCTATTTTATATGGCTGTATCATTAATGATACGAAGAAATGTAATGAATTTCACAGTTAACTTATCTTTCAATAGCGGAAATTAAATTGGATTCTGGATTGTGGATTTCCGATTCGTGGGGCAAGCTCGGATTAAAAATAGAGTTATGATCGCGTTGCGCAAAGATCAACGAACATGACGTTTTTCAGAATCGAAAATAATAGTGCGAGAACACGTACTCGTGCTGCTCGATAAACTGTCCGAAGACAAGAGGATGATGCGAGAAGACACCGAAAAAACTGTAAAAATAAAGTCCAGTTTTTAGTATCATTATTATTATACTCTTTCTCCGTCTCTGGACTCGCTAATCTTTGGACTGCGACTTGAAGGACGTATATCTCTTTTTTTTTCTTCTCCTTCACGTCTCACATGGCTTTTAAGCTAAGTTTCAGTTATCTCGATATAATATATATATATAT
>NW_017259378.1:1678261-1678629 GCF_001594045.1 Atta colombica
ACTTATACGTACGGAGGTGGCCCGATGCAAATTCACAGTATCTTGAAGCGCACATGTCTTTTTCTTTTCTCTCCCTCTCTTTCTCTCTCTCCTTCTATCTTTTCCCGCTACAATCGAATTACCGAAACATGATATGCTCCGACTATTGGCTAATACTGATACCTCTCTGATGTCTTCTACAAAAGTCATCGAGAGAGCATTGGACCGTTGTTGCCTGCGTAATGGCGCAATCACGCGTTTTCACTCTAAGTAAAAATCGGCGAGTCAATTTGCATGCTTGTACACGTGAAATACAATGTTCCAAACCGCTGCTTGCTTTGCACTTAATACGCGATTAAATTTAACGAACGATATATGTATATATATAT
>NW_017259378.1:1678645-1678958 GCF_001594045.1 Atta colombica
TGTATATATATATATATATATACACACATTATATATAGACGCACGCCGATCACAAATCATCCTCAATACAGGCCAATCGTAATGATCGCAAACTATCTTTCTGCGAGAGCAGCTCTAGCTTTGTGAGCCTTAGAAAAATAATAAATCCCTTTACAATCGCTTAAGGTCTTCAGCATCTGTGAATCCGTATCAAGGTCAGATTTTTTTCTTTTATGCGATGTTGTCTCCATGTTGTTTAACGACTATATACGCTATAGGTACATAATGTTTAATTTAATATGTATACATGTATATGCATGTGTATATTCAAATA
>NW_017259378.1:1679058-1692411 GCF_001594045.1 Atta colombica
ATACATATATAATAGACATTTTATATCATTATTGTAACGCATTGATGCTATCTGCTGTTATTCATATAATCATAATACATTTACTGGTATAATTGCTATCTCGTCTTACAATATATCTAAAATAATATTTTTAACATTCAGCGATGTGTTGTTTAATGTGTGTGACTGTGTCTTGCATCCTGTTGCCTGTTGTCGCCGGTTGTACACACTTTTTTTCACCGGAGTTGCGTGAAGACAAACGATTGGTGTGTGTGACAAAGATTCGCGCTAGATAGATAGGAAAGGCAGCTGCTTCACGTGCGCTTAGGAATACAATACCTAAAAAGGATCTTTTCTTTCTTTTTTTTTTTATTTCAATCGCTCTAATTCGCTGGCGATTATCATATCACGCAATATAATCCTAGCAAAGTGAGCGCAATCGAAGGGGACCACCTTAGCACGTAACTGGGAATGTATATGACCATGTGGAGTGTTATTTCACACAAGAGACAGAACAGTGACTCTTTAGCATTAAATTGTAATTTATAATAGTAACCATCGCACGCTGCCGAGAGTTAAAAATCCCGTCTCTTTCAAACATATATTATCGTCTATATTGATACGATGATCAACCGACCTGAACGTGCATTAATGGTGCATTAACGATGCATCAATGATTGTAGCGATGGTTATGTTCTTATCACGCCGCTGCCATAGATAGACGTCGTAAAGACGATCTAAAAAAAAACATTTTAATCTCTTAGATACCTAAAAAACGTTTTTTCTGCAAAATGCCGCAGATATCCTAACCTTTCAGATGTCGTAAGACGTTGCGCGATTTTTAATGTCTTTTTTTACGTGAGGAGGGGATGTCTTTAAGGTCTTTGTAGTGGTTGAATGCTACCACCGACCATAATGGCCGTAGGGACGGTAAATGGTTCTATGGACCGCGGCAGCATATTCGCATCGCATCACAAGCACCGAGAGTTATATAAATAAGTTTGACAAAACCGCGTAATGTATATTCCAAGTAACTAAGAAAAAACTGTGCTTCCCCACGCGACCCTGGCGCTAAAGTGCTGGCTACTTTTTTTTGTTTTAATCGTTTGACAATATACAAATATATAAGCATTAAACGTGTAATATATTATATCATCATCGTCGTCGTCGTATATAATTAGTAATATCCTAAGATAGTTATTGTATGAACGATCGTTTTCCCTTTTTTTCCCCCGAGAACGCAAAACGCGGAAACGAAAAAGAAACGTTTTATCTCAACAGCTATCGCTTCTTTCTTTTTCTTTTTTTTTTCTTTCTCGACGTAAGGTCGGAGGTACTAATGCCACTCGAAAATAATCTCCGGTTGAACTGTTCCTCTTGTTCGACAGCATCGACATGACCTGTTCGATACGTCGCGTACGACATTCTTCGGTCAGATCGAACGAAGCTGCCGAACATTTTCCATGCTAGCGTTCTCAGCACCTCGACAAAATGGACTTTCGTGTGGAATGATAGAGCATCTTACTTCCTCATCATCGTTAATTCGAGATACGTCAATGATTTATTAAGTTTCCTTATGTTTTAAGGTTCTTTATCATCTAAGAGTTAGACGTTAAGTACTGAAAAAGATTACCGAGAGAAACCAGGCAGTGGGAATCGAACGGAGACAGAGGGAATAAAACAGTTGCATTACGAAGATATAGAGGAGTGAAAACGTGCAACGATGAGATGATGCGTGTACGTGTGTGTGTGTGTTCTGATATTTTAAGAGTGCTGCATAGCTCGTTCGCACGCTCGGTTATTTTAGCATAACGTTAACGATTACGCCATTAATCGGAGTATTTACTTCTATATGCTGCCCCCAGTGGCAAGCTACTACGATCACTATCGTATTTTTTTTCTTCGTGTTTAGTACTTAAGCTGCATTATTGCCATTGATTATCTCCGAAAATATCAGAACCTAAAAATACAGCAAAGAGCGCAACGATACAACGCATTCACTGAACATCGTCCATAAACGCGTTCTAGCATTGTTTAAACGTTTGTCCCCGAGGAGTGAGAGCGACCAGTCACCGAACATTAGTCGTCAATCGATCCGCGGAGCTTTCAGTTCGAGTGCGTAACGTACAGAGGCGGAGGAACATCGAGGTCTAAAAACGGCGTTTTCTACTTTTATAACACGAGCGCTCCTTCCTGCGTTTTTATAATATATCGACATGTATGACAACATAATAAAAACGATGTGTGTATGAGATACTTCCGAAGATAGCGTGTAACACTCGTGTTCGTATGGCACATAGGTATATGCTGAATTCTACGTCATTTTATCTCCCATAGAATCCGTTTCGTTTCCCATCCAGCATGTCCCAGCTACAAACTGTATTTTACATATATATTGTCAATTCTTTGCAAAATCGATTTACACCGCGACACGTGGCCGTAGTGTCTACAAGCGGACGCAATGCGTACGACGATAGTCTCTCATCACAAGTGCGATTTGCCGATTAGGAAACGCGTTTTTCTGAATTTGCGCATTTCCAGGATGTACGTAGTCCGGATCTTCGGAAGAATCTCGGGGGTTAGAGATATACATACTATTTATATATATCTTATTCTAACAAAATACTATGAGATTCTTGAAGAAAATACGCGAGAACGAATACGCGGTTGCGACCAGCTTCAGAAATCAAAATATTTGTGATAACTCTCGAGGCAGCGGCCGAATTATTCCTTCACCTCAAAGTATTTGTATGTAGGATTCTCGTAACCGTTGATTTGCATATTTGCGACGTGTCGTTCCTCGGGCGTGGCCGCTTGATCGACCTCGATGAAGCCCTGTGAGGAAATAGAAAATACTATTTATCATGTTGCGTTATTAATTAACGTGTCAATTAGTGCATTATTATAACACATTAATCTTTTTCAATTACATGCATTTTCATTTAGATCACAAATTGAAGTATCGTATACAATCACTGTACAATTACCATTAATTAATGCAAATAATATTACAGAGATTGCTTAAAAGATACTAATGTATCTTTTAATGTAATAATATACCTGACTATGAGGGCTTCTCGCACTGCGCCTCTTAAATACTGCGACGCCAACAACTGCAGCTGCCATGAGTGCTATGCCAGCGAACGCGAGTGTGAAATAAACCGATCGACTTTCTCTATGATATACTTCTCGCCTTACAGAATAGCCCTGCAAAATTAAATAAATACATAAAAAGATATTTTCTTTTTTATTTTTGTCGCAATGTGTGATAGAAATTTGATAACAAATTTATTTCATAAATACTAAATAATAAGAAAATAAAATGTACGATGACTTATAAATAAGCTTTATAATTAGAGTAAATTTTCTTACTGGCTCAGAGTGAGAGACATCGTGAGTCATGCTGTGAGCTGCTCTAACTACTCCCTCATTATGCATGGCGGCGACCGCGGCGGGTTGCTCTGATTGCTGAGGAATATCCTTAGTATCGATTGCTGAGTCGCTTTCTTCGTGTTGTTCTTGTTCTGTGCGTAGTTCACCACGTTCTGCCTTACGTTGTTCCTTGCGCGCTCGTTCGAGCTGTTTCTGATGCTCTTTTTCTATAAAGTACAAAATGTAGAAGTAATGTACGCTCGTTTGTGCAAATTTTCTTGATGAGTTTGCTATACATACCTTGCTGTTTGCTAGTGACATCGGCCTGATACTTGTCTAGAATAGCTGCCTCCGCTTCGCGCGTCATCGCCAGCAGCAATCCCGGAGTTTCATCTTTACTCCTGAGGGCCAAAACGTAATCGTCCATGAGACGACCAATCTTCGCGCTTAAGTCTGGATATCTGAACATAAGAAAAGAAAAAATGACTCTCTCTTCGCGATTGTAGCGTTATCTATCGTTTTGTGTGCAACATATCGCGTGACCCACGGCGTATTTAAGATATTAAAATTAAAAATGTACATTTGACATATACATTACCGTTCTAACATCAAGAGGCTCTGATTGGTAATTCTATCAATTTCCGCAAGATGCTCCAGAGTGGCTGGTTTCTCTCGCTGTGCCTGTTCCAAGCTGCTGTCAAGGAGATGCTTGTAATGGGCTATTGTGTGGTGCCTATCTTTGTGAAGAGCTCTAAGCAGCTTTTGTAGACATTTTTGAATACGGTGCATCTAAAGAACAAATAAATCGATCAATTAGGCAGAAAGACAAGAAGTATATTCTTTATGTAAAAGTATATTATATATGAAACTAACATTTGGCGGTGTTTCGTTAAGAGCCGCAGTATAGCACGACATGGCTTCCTCGTTTCTCTGCTTAACCGCCTCCTATGAGGGAAAGATTATTATTGAACATAATTCATTTGATGAATAGGATTCGTCACTCGAAAAAATAAAATTATTGACATTATTACTTATTTAGTAGATAAATTCTCGTTTTTTAAATGTTTTTATGATTTTTATTATTTTTTCTAAAGAAAAAAAATATCAAATTGTACAATAAACGTATTGTACAATAAAAAAAAATAAAGTAATTAATAAAAGCGCTCATAGTTATTGGGGCGCGAAAGTTTTTTAATGCTTTTTAAATCATTTAGAAACTAATATAAAACTCCAATTTAAAAAACCGATTTACGTCCGCTTTTTGTTGGAATTCGTAACGTTTTAAAGTTGGGTGACATTCAAAAAGGACGATTCGTATCATATCATATCATACATTTCCACGTACCTGCACTCTCTGCTGGTGCATCGCGCTTAACTGATGCTTTTCCGCCGCGCCGCTTTCCTCGAGCGCGGCAACCGTTTCCTGGAATCGCGCCGTCATCCAGCGTTTGAAAGCATCCGCGGCGACAGGATCATGGGCTCTGATATCCTGATATCTCTCCTCGAGGTCACTCCAATCCTTCATCACCTGAAAGCGTTGTAGCACAAAGATTTCGACACCAATGTCCCGCGCCATAATACTTGTCTTTCAAAAGCTTTCTCTCACACCTTTTTTGTTTCAAACACAAATGTTAGTACCTCAACTCGTACCAGAGTCATACCTTTGCTTTCTCCTAAATAAGTGAAGATATGGTATCCTAAATAGGTGAAGATATACAGTACGATACGCGCTAACGTCATCTCACCATTTTCATTGCAATTAATCGAACTTACTTTCGTAACTTTCTCCTTGTGTACTTCTTCAAGTCGCATTTGAGCCTGTTTGTAACTTTGGTGCTCGGACCGCGGATCGAAGTGCGTCAGATAAGGATCTGGAGTGCCTTGCGGTTGGGAGGGCTGCTGCGTACTCGTGCTAACTGGCAGCGGCATCGCCGTAGCATCCTGTTTGGCTTTCTCCGTTGTTGAGATCATCGTCGATGGTCGACTGATTTTCAATAATAAATTTACAACAAATATTTAATTTCTATATTTAGGATATACGTTAAATTTTACATTAACTAATTTTAACTGTATTTTAGATTTTTAATTAATTAAAAAAAAATTTTTTTTAATAAGAGAAAAACAAATAATGAAATTTTATTGACATTTATTAAAATAGACGCAGAGAGAATGTTTGTACTATTTAACTCAAAGATGTTTGTATTATTTATAACTACCTGGTAGTCGTGTCGTAATCATCGAGGTCATCATATTCCTCCTCGCTTTCGTCTTCCTCAGGTTGATTGCTAAGTACGTCTTCAAGATCGTCAGAATTTTCTTCATCCTCAGCGTCGCCGTCCAAGTCATCTTCGTCATCGATATCGTCTTCGTCCTCGTCGAGATCATCATCCACGCTCTTCGGTATAGGCAGATCGATCGGTTTCTTTACCTTTACGTTCTCTGTAAAGAGATCAGTATTTCGCATGTTATTCTTTGCTGCACCTGTGTTCTATGTATGATTCATCGTTACATAAGCACAATGACGATTGGTCTGAAAATAGGCTCCCCAGCATGCACTTGCGCCATAATGCGAAAAAACCTGCATAAAAAAAAATAGAGATCGTTTAATTAATACGTTGGATATTGCACTCATCCTTGATTATGCGAAAGTGCTTTCTCTTTTCTTTCGTTCTAACGATAACGATTCGACGTACATACACACGTCGCGTACGTACATACACGTACGTGACGCGGTAGGTGCAATTATTGGAATTCCTGTCTGCGCGCACATTCCAGTATATCGACTGCCATTGTTTGAATAGTAAATGGACGGGATTGGGCTGGCCACAGATAGCTCCGCGGAATTCTGGCCCATAATCTAAATCAATGCGCGCCAGTGATACACTGCCAGTGTCACCGATCACTTGATTATTTATCGATATACTCGGAAAAGGACGACAGCTAATTTAATTTGACAGTTTCGTAGAATACATAATTCATGATGACCGAAGACACTCGATTCCTCCGATGTAAAGAGACATAAACAGCAAAATGGTGTCTATGGACGAATATTTATCCTGTAAAAGATAATTAGGAAGAATTAGGAAGACAGAGGAATTCATTCAGAAAAAGATATAAAATTATAACATTTTAAAATTAAAGTAGTATGAAAATGATCAGAATTGCCACTCGCGAAATTCGTATGTGTCGTAACTAGACAAAATGCATTGTATTCTCATTACGGTTCTGCATCTTTCCAGCTTAGACGTTCTAATTTTGCCGGGTTATTTGGAGGGGAAGCGGGATGTATCTTGACTAACTAGGTTCTTGAGAGATGTGTCTTATTCGTTGAGAATAGGTATTCTGATGAGACGACTTCTTGACTTCTGCAAAAGTAGACAAAAGCCCCACCTGACCATATCCTCCAGTGTCATCCTTTTATCTAGGTCACACGGTAGATATGCGATAACTACATGCGTTGGCAGTTTCTCTGGGGATGCCTTATGTCACGATTGTTCGTCATAGAGAGTTATGGATTCCTCGCTAGAACGCGGTTTATCCGGGATCGATCAGAGAAGTGCTGAATGGAAAGGGATGACGGAAATTCAATGTTATCAGTACCAACAAAACGAAAGTTATGAGATATTCTATAAAATCCTAAAAAATTGCATATTTCTGAAATATTCATATATAAGACTTTTTTCAAGATAATATTTAATTTTCAAAATTCACTCTAATAAACAAACTCGTTGATATTTAGCAAATTAAATATTAATTGTAAGTCACGCTTTTTTTTAGAAGACGCTCGATTGTAAACATATTAAAAACGTAGAGAACGATATTTTTCATCAAAAGCTCAAATGATACTTGTGCAAATAATAAGAGCTTCTAATTATACACGTTCAACAAAGAGGATTTTTATGCAACTTAAGTTTTGTAGATAAATTATATATGTATATAAATTTACATCAAAATTATAGCATTAAAATTCAGTTCCGATAAGGCTTTTTTCTTATTTAGTTTGTATATTTACATATCGATCTAATGTCACTTATTGTCATTTAAATCTTCAATTTCTTGTCTTTAATTAACTCAATTTTATCATAAGAATAAATTAAAGCTTACTGAACAAACTTTCCAAAAGAATGAAAATTCCACGTTCTGTTCAAACGTATCAGTTGGTCCGCAACCAACCAACCAAACTGGTCCGCTAGCATGACTAGTGATAATACTCGAAACATGTATCTCGGTTTTATTTGACGTACGCCATGCAGCCCATTTTTCATTCCTCGGACGACACGTCATCCCCCGAAGTTACATTACCTATGCTGAAAATAATGGAGTATAGGATTCAAGCGGGTGGTACATAGCGGACAGCACCGTGTGTGCTAATCGAGCCCATTATATATGTGGTGTATAGGAAAGAAAAGTTGCGCAGCGACGCCGAAAGCTACGGCGTGTTACGTTGCGCAGTCGTCGGGAATGTCGGCGGCGAACATTATTGATTGCACGAGGGAGAGAGAAGACAAGAGAGCTTGCGATGAGAGGAAGAGAAAGGATGGAGATATATGTATATAGAGAGAAAGGAGGGAAAGAGAGAAAGAGAGAGCTTGCGAAGGGTGGTATCCGGGGTGCTGGATGGAAACGAGGAAGGAAACGAGGCGAAGTAGGTGTACCCCTCGCTTAATACACTCTTTGCACTCTCCTATAGCCGTTCTTTCTCTTTCTCTTTTTCTCTTCCCCCTCCTTTCTCTCTCTCTCTCTCTCTCTCTCTCTCTGTCTCTCTCTCTCTCTCTTTGTTCTTTGCGACAGTCGATTGGAAACGAACAGCGTAAATGCCGGGTATTTCCACCTTGCAATAAATACGCCGCGAATTCGTCGTAAATATTCATGTTTCACCATCTTCTCTCTTCCAATATACTTTTTGATAGACACGCGTTCTATTAATCGCTCCGCTCAACAAAATGAAAAATAACAGAAAGGCGAAGAAATAATAGTGCAGTGTGGTATTAAAGCAAAAATCGAATAATGTAGAACGTTGAAAAGCTTGATACAAATGTAAAAGAAGGAGTTTGATGGTATCATCAAAGTGACAAATGCAAGTGTGAAGATTAATGGATTTTATAGATCGATGAATTTCAAACAAGATTGTTTAATGGTTCATCGTTCCACTTGGTTCCACTGTTCATTTACTCATATAATAAATTGTGTTCCAAAACTCACTGTCAGGATTAAAAATCTACTGTAATGTAAGTTACATATTTTCTTCGCTGACAGTGAATTTTGAAAAACAGCCCTGGAATTAATTAAAAATTACAATATGAAGACCTTATTTCAAAAAATAAATGCTATTCTTCAGGTAATTCATGTAGTAAATTATTACATGTAATTTAATTTATATGTTTATATCTCTCCCTGAGAGAAAAAAAAATGGTTAGAAAAACCATAATTTAATTATAATTTATAGTCATTTTCTGGAACAACCATAAATTTATATTTGTTTTGACTATATAAATTATAGTAAACTGAACATTGAATTATGATCATAACGATCATAATAATATGTATTGATTCAACTAATTGTATGGTTATCTTACACATAAATCATATTTGCATATAGTAAATTATACTATAAAATGTTGTAACTATACACATAAGGTTATTGTTACTATAACATTATAGCAATAATAATGATAAAAATGATGCTCCTAATTCATCATGCAATTATAATCACAAATACTTTTATCTCAGTATGGTTACATGTTACATGCTTATATTTCGTTATATGTAATTTATGTAATAAACAATTACATTAAATACAACTTAATTTTGTTATATCGAAATACAACATATCTATAACATAGGCGGGATCCTCACGAGTTAAATCTTGAAATAAGATCGTCACACAAGTATTTCCACTTTACGGTAAAATGACCTCGCGCCAAGAAGACACTCGAGCTCGCGAGCTCGCGTCTGGAAAGGATGTCATGGTATGGAGATGCGGACGTAGCGAAACGTTCGCACCGATAGAATATGCATGAAGATGAACGTGAGTGCCAGTGCGGTTCTCGCGAATACGAAAATACGCGATGGCTCGCTCGTTTCCTCGTGCTCGCTTCTCCGCCCTTCGTCCCTTCTCATCCACGAGATCCGCACAATTCGCCGCGTCTTCCGCACGCGCGTGAAATGAGAACTCGAATGAATGATGATAAGGCAGAGTGTACGTACGTTACGTACCTTTCAGGTGTTTCGGGCAGCATACAAACTCTACGCCGGAGAACAGAGATATACCGCACGGCAGCAACATCGCGAAGCTACGTAGATTCATGTTCCGCTCCCGGCAGGTCTCCGCCGCCGTGGAGTTCCATCTGGAAATACGAATCCACTTGATGCAGTCACGTGTACTCGAGGAGGACGCACGCTCCTGATCTACCACGACACGGATAAATAGGCCCTGATAATCCGCCATCGACGTAAAATATAACGTTAGCTTATTTTACGTCGGTGTAAAATAAACGTATAGATAGCAGGTGGATAGCAGTTTGCGTTACTTATCAGCGAAGTAATTAAATGTAGCTCTTAATTGCATGGAATAGCAGAATAATAAGATGAAGTGAATAAATATGGTAAAATAAATTTGTGACAGTGCATACAATGTGAAAAAAAAACGAAAGCAAGAGAAAATCTGTTCTGTATAAAAATTCGCTAATAATATAATCGCTAATAATATAAAAATTAATCCCTATCCTACGTTTCTTTGAATCTTTCGGTAATTATATTATATTATATTACATTTTATTATTTTTCAAAATGAAGTTTCAATATTTATTCTAGAAAGTTGAAAGTATGTTGGTGAATTTTTAGAAACTTTTTAAATCATTCTGAATAGGAAAAAACGGACGAATCTAGTCTAACCCCCGTTTGTATGAATGAGGTATCAAATTGTGTCTTGTAGTTAATAGGAGTTAAGGATTAATAGTAAATTTAATGTAATTGTTGTATCGTGTCCGAGTAATTGGATCAAATGTGTCTTCTTGCGAAGAAAAGACTGTGCTTAAGCTATTCTTTCGACTCGCTTGATCGCTTTGACGAAATGCGACATCGTGAATCTAAACTCACTCGAGAATTAATTCCGTTTAGCGTAGACGATATTCGCGACATATAAATTCATTACCTGTGAGATTCCCAGCATTTTGTTTGATTATGGAGATGATCAAAGAGACAGCCCTCCGGCACGAGAAGTGCGTCACTCTGGAAAGGTCCCTCTGAAAGTAAGAAAACGGTACATATTGCAGTGACTCGAATTCAAGGAAAAGCTCGATTAAACCAGTAAAGGTCGTGCACCGGTATTTAGTCTTATTCGCTATTTCCGACCGACGATGCAATCTGTTTCTATCTTTCTACGAAGAGAGAATTCTACGAATTATATTGGCAGTCGAGGCACGAATCTACCGATGACTATTTATACATATACCCGTGCGCATATATCAAAATATATAAAATACCCGAAATCAATAGCGAACCCGTGTATAAGGGACTTCCCTTCAATCGTGGAACTTTATATCCTCATCTAAAATCTTGCTTATTCAATATTTTAATTTTATATTATTGCTCTTCTAAAGATATTATCTTCAGATATTAGCATTATTACTCTTCTAAATTCTTCAATTCTTTCGACTCCTTCAAAATGTTTAATTATAATTTTAACGACAGATTCTTTTACAAGATCTAGAACGGATATTTTTCTAAAATGTCAAGGTAATAAGTCTTCAAGTAATAAACAATTTAAGATGAAAAATTTTTCTCAAACTATGCTTTTAAAATATAAGCAAATAACGAGACTTTATTGTTCATTTAAATTCAAGAGCACTTTCTCAGAATTTTAATTCCAGGTTTAATTATCAAGTCGCTCAATGTTGAATATTAAAAAGTTTCAGCATAATAATGGACTCTCTTAAAAGTTTTCCTAAAGATTTATCGGAGAATCTGTTCCTAAAATATTTATGTCAAGACACTTTATGTACACGTATACATACAAAAATGATTAAGAATATACAAATCCACATGTCGTATATTCGGAAATATTTCACAAAGCTCAAAATCTAAAAAGAATAGTGACAATTTTTCAGTAGTATATTTATCCAAATGTTTGTTACTTTTTCATGATAAAACGTGATATGAGAATGCATGAAAGAAAGGGGAGAGAGAAGAGACGGCGGAATGGACACACGTCTGAAGGATGACGCATCGGTACGTTCACTAGTGCTGATCAATAGAACTAGTCACGCAGACTCTTTGAGGATATTAACCACTGATTTGTCCATTCGCATATGATTCATTCTTCTATGAAAGAATGGCAGAAGTTACATAAAAAAAAAGTAAACAAATGCAAGTATATTTTGGCAAAAAGCATTTTAAGTGTGTTATTAAAACGAGATAATTATATAAAAATCTGACGTTTTATGATTGATTTTTTTTTTATGAGGAACTGTAGAATGTGTGAAACACGTAACTCAAGACAGAGGGTTAAGAATGGCCGTGACCATCTATACGTGACCAGCATACTGGAATAATAACATTTATCTAACACAATTAGAAAATGGAACGTTGGAAATAGATGATACGAAGAAGAGTTCAGAGTTCTCGTCCTGTGCAATAAATGACTGTCGTATCGCCTACTTATGAGATCTCACTCCAGGGAATACGTCACTGATGACAAATATATTTTATGTCGTTATTCCATTCACATTTTAGTTCAATTACTCATTTTAATAATATTTAAAATTGGATTGTCGAAAAAAGTTCGTGCCGATGTTGAAGGAAAAACGCAGAAAATTTAAATTTTAGTATACATTTATTAAATTATATAGGTTAGTCGACACGAACTTTCCGGACAATCCAATAAATAAAAAGATACTTAAGATAAAAAAGGAGTGAAATTTTGTTAAACATTGTTTGTAAAATGCATCTGTATCGAATCAGAATTTAATGACAATTTGTAAGACAAATTTGGAATAGATTTTTAAAAGAAATTTTAGAAAAAAATTATTGTCATTATTCTTGTAGCTCCTCGGTTTCTAATTAAACATTTGCGTTTACTGCTCTAATTAGAATTATGTTAAAGCTAGTTTAAAATAAAACAAAGTATTATATTTTGTAGTAGCAAGATGCTCCTTGTACAAATACATTCTTCCCTCGTCTTATGTCTCATATTTCTGCTAAGTTTCTTCAAACTTCTTGTGCACGCGCGTTATTCGATTTAGAATATTCCACAATTACAAGTATTCCTCGCAAATGGAAGAGTTTCACGAAGTAAGTTTATGATTTATAAGGTCCACTTTAATTAACGTCATACATAAAATAGATTTAATAAATTACGAATCTACTTTTATCCCTCTTCTTGCACTGAATTCAATCGCATGGAAAGGAACTCGCAATAAAGATACAGTCGCTTCGAGGAGATGCTTGTCAGTTGATATCGAGAACCGAGTACTCATACACTCAGAGGAGAAGGAAAAAAAAAGGAAAGTGCGATCTTGAATCTCACTGCTGCGCAACGTCACGTGATAGTTTTTTCGTTCTTCAACGCGACAAAAAGGTTGATCAAGGAAGGCAACTGGGCAGACAAGCAGATATCACGTTGTCCGTTACACAGCGTATTGACTCTACAAATTGAATTCTTCCGTCCGGAGCAGATCGAGCGTCCTGCTAAATTTATAACTAAATCCCCGCCGCCGAGAGATCGATCTCTCAGTTTCTCACGGCCGCGACGTCACATTATCGATCGATCGGTCCGCCCGATTCTCTTGTGATGGCCTTCTCTTTGCAATTTCCAAGTCAAGAATCGAAGTTGCCGCGAGTCTCGCAAGAATTTTTACGGCTAATATTAACTGATATTAATGCATGGTATCCAGCCCCAACTAAATCGATGCGACAAATATTGAGATTGAGATCCATATTATATTGTCGTATATAGAAATCCACACTGATGATATTGACATATATGATATATATATATATATA
>NW_017259378.1:1693199-1693860 GCF_001594045.1 Atta colombica
TATATATATATATATATATATATTTGTTGACAGTTACATTATTATATTGATTTTGACATCCCGTTCAGACAGCTCGCGGTTTTACGTGTCTCACGATATCCGTGACAGATTACTATTTTATATTTTGACCCAAATTGAGATTGATCACGATACAGATGTATGTGAAAATTGGCCTGACCTTCTTTCTCACCTACACACAGTAAAAATTTAACTTACTAAAATTATAAAGATTCAATATTTAATTGCCCGTGAAAGGGGCATTTTTGCCACCGATGATAGAAACTCACGAAAAACTAACGTACAATAAGAGATTTTTAGCGATCATTTGGTATATATACTAAGGTTGTTATTGGTAGATGTTAAGGTAAATGTTGAGCGCACGGGTGGAGCTTATTCTGATAATCTGTACGTATAGTTATTATGTTAAAACTACTGCTTTTTTCAAACGCATGAATTTGATATTATTTAAAAATAGTTTCTTCTACTCACTCTAACGTGATATATGATAGAAGAGACATAATGAGAATAAGTTGAATTAAAAGGCTAGCTACCATATGTTTCTATTACTAATAATCAAACACGCAAAAATATTATGATATAGTTTGATACAATTTGGTTATTATACCTGAATCTCGCAAAAAATCGCCTACAGATTTCGATA
>NW_017259378.1:1693960-1700924 GCF_001594045.1 Atta colombica
TAAGGTTTGACCCATCGAGAAAGCTTGCATTTGGTTCTTCCGGGCTTGCACCATCCACTCACCCTAACATAGTGCGACGACTCGACGATGTTGGTGATGTCTCTCTTCGGGTAAGCCTGAAAAAAAAAAATTAGACGCAGATTAGGAACCCTGTAAATACCGCACACTGTAAATACCGCATTAGCAAGTGGTTCGACCAACCTGCAATCGTGCGCTCAGAAGTAATTATCGAATATACATGCATACTCGGCGAACCTATTATTATCACGAACGAGCGACTGTTTAATCTCCGTTTAAGAGGCCGCAAAAACACACGTCCTTACTCCACGAACCATTTCGCGACGTGATATTCGCGATTGTGCGAATTAAATCTAATGAGATTCAGGTGGTGTGACGTTAGTTTCAACAACGATAAGGTAATTGAACTAAAATATGTATATTTTTTTATAATCCATTCTCGAAATCAACATTAAGGATTTACTTTATTTATTACTTTATATTACTTTATTTATTAAAGTTGCTTAACATTTTTTCTTATGTATATATTAGAATAAACAAAAATACAATAAAATAGAGAAAATACAAATAGAGTCGTGATGATTATAATTGTGATAAACTTAATTTAAATTGAAGAATTGTAAAATCTTAATTAAAAAATTTAAATTTAAATTTAAGACTTTGTAAGAATTTCTCTTCACTTATTTTGTAATGAGCAATTTAAAAGGGGATTCAAATAACTGGATTTCTTCGGAAACTCCTCTTTTTTAATCTTTTTATGAAGGATTAAACGAAAATATTCGCGAATTATCAACGAGGAAAGATTAGATGGTACGTGAATATCGTACTTATAGCAAGCTTTTACGTATTAACGCGAAAAAATTTAAGCAAAGTACAATTGCGACGCAACGATTGTGGACCGATGCAATCTCGCAATAAAGTCATCGGCGAAGATTAACATTATTTTCACGGTGGAATGGCGGGAAAGGTAACGAACCGCGTAATTCTGTGTTTTGTCGCGACTGAAGCGCGTCAACGAAGGGATGAAAATTCAATTTACGCGGCTCCGGAAGATTATAAACGACTTAATCCTGCCTACAGGGCAACGGCAGCATCGCTACGCTGGGCGCGATGTTAAATAATACGCCCAGCCTTAATTAATAATTCGTTCGCGAGTGGCCCGATTTTCTCTCTAAACAATCGCCGAGTCGAGAAGGAAGATTCAAGAGAGGTTTAGTCTCGATTCCCTGATTTCGTTTAATAACTTAAACATCGATTCGAATAATTTATATTTTGATGTTTCCCAAACAAGAGCGGGGCAGCGATTTTTATAATCAGTATCCAACGCCCGAGGCAACAATATCTAAATATTACTAATGGATTTTTATTATAGATAAATACAAGATTTACAAAATATCATATTAGATTTTGGAAAAAATATTATACGTAGAGAAAGGGAGAGAGAGAGAGAGGGAGAGAGAGAGAGAGAGAGAGAGAGAGAGAGAGAGAGAAATCACAAAACTACATAATTAACAAAAAACTTGAAAAATAGAAAATTCGAATTCTAGCACAGTCATTATCGTACGATCGTACGTTTATGTTTGTTTCAATTTATTATAGAACAATGTGGGATTGCAGAGCCCTACTTTCCAAAAACTGTTTAAAGATCGTTGCTCAATATTGTAATGTTTCTGTCAATATAATTATATATCCTATGTATATATTTAAATACGATATCATTTATGTCCCACATCATCTAAAGTATGAAAGTTGATATAACAATATGAATAGATCGTGCAGCATATCAACGACATTGATCCTTCATCTCCTTGATTCGCATTCCTTAACTTATTCCTTTATATTTTTTTATATTGTTATATCAACCTTTACTCTAGAGAGAATCGAACGTAAATATCTCGTATTCAAAAATATGAACAATTACTTATATACATTTTATCCCAAGAGCTTTCATTTGGGGACTATATTCATTTGAGGATAATTTTTAAAAGGTAGGGCTTTGCACTCCCCCACATTGCATTGTCCTATTAACAGATTGAAACAAATACAAATTATACTGACGAATGAACTTGTCTTTTCATGTTCATGTATGAGCAAATATGAGTACGCCGAACTGCTCACTTATCTCTGTCTCATATACACAGTGAATTGTGTGAACGTGCCGCATATAAGTAGGATGGAGAATGTTATTATCCAATAATTCATAAGGTACTTTTGCCGCGCTCTATTAAGGATTCGGAATGTAAATTGTTTATGATACGTCGTTATCCATCATTAATTCTTCTTATCAATCTTTTTCAATACAAATAAGCTACCTCGTTTAACACCCAACAAAAATGTGAAAAGATCAAGTATTTCTCTATGCAAGTAACAACGATAAATAAGTGCATTGATGAAAGATAAAAAACAGAACCTTGCTGATTTCGAAACTATAAGATTTTTGCGAAATTAAAGTCAATCGTAATAATTTTCTAAGTCGGCAGGACTTTTGATTCTAGCTTATGTAATCGAAACTATACGATGGCTCGTTAATGTTTTTTTTAAAAACTTCAAACAATCTCGCTGGCAAAATATTTACGTGTGTTCCTCGCAGGATGGAGGAAAAGATGCAAAGAGGAGAACTAGAAAGTTTGATGGTAATAGAAAAATGTCAAGGATCTATTTTTAATGTCTATATATAACTTTTATAATCGACTACATATAATATGCCTAACGCCGATCACCGACATTATTATACGTATGAAAGAATTTAATGGTTGCATGATCTTATAGACTTTTTTCCTACCTTCTTACAATACTCCAGAATCTCCAGCTTGTCCGTCATACAACTCTTCTTATCGGTCGAGGAAACCCATCGACCCTGCTCTCCCATATGTTGAGCAAGGTATACATCGCCAGGTTCACACAAGGTAGCGACCTTCGTTGAGGAAAGATACAATCATTAAAGCGTTAGCTTCCAAGCGGAAAACACATTTGGCTCAGTTAACAACTTCATCAAAGTTTCGCTTTTCAGGAAGCCAATCGTCTTAATTAACAGATCAGTTCTTGTTTCTCGACAAACAGATATCATAATGACCAATGTCTGGCAAACGAAGACATGCTTTATTTCGAAATGCATATTTTTTTCACTGGCATATATTCTTTACAATACGAAAATATTTTAAATATTCTTACAGAGATTTACTTTTAACAATGTGTTATATCTAAATCTTTAACAAATTTAATTAAAAACAATCTACATTCAATAATTTAATTAAATAGATATGATATTTTTGATTGAACGAAAAATAACAAGGTATCGTGAAAGAGGAATTTGCGTGAAGCGTATAATTTTGCAGTATTTTCATTGAAACGAGAATAGGGTTAGACCAAAGTCTCTCATGGTACTCACCTGAGGCTCTGATCTTCCGCCAGCTGGTGCCAATTCAAGCCTCTCCGACACCGCCTGCAACACAAAGTGAGAGAGAGAATATTTGAAAGCGGCTGCATCAGACTGTATGTAGACGAGAGGAATGGAAACGAGGTGGTTAAAACGTTTTCTGCCCCGATAAACGACGATACCTACTCGCGTAAATTTAAATCTTTGACGGGCAGAATGCATCAAGTAGTTTATTCGTTTTTTTTTTTACGGAACTGCCTGATTTAGAAGAAAAAAATTCTTGGCTTCGTTTACAAAAAGAAAATGTATTTAACGAATGAAAGCGCAGCTAAAGATGCAAACAGACAACTGAATGCATTATTCCTACAACATGACTGAGTACAAAATATATATTTTTCCTTTGATATAAATAAACGTATATTTTCCTTTCCCATTAAACGTAAACTTTCTTGCCAGGTAACATAGTGAACTTATCGACCATTATACAGTAAATATTTTATTTATAAGATAGGTCACGTATTCATAAACGTAAATGTAAAACGTTATTTTCTTTGAAAAAGAAGAGGAGAACAAAAATCATTTGAACGATTAATAAATTATTAAAAAAAAATACACACAAGGATGTTCTAAAATTTTTCCAATTAACAATAATATTGAATTTTTTCAGATTTAGACATATTTACAAATTTACATTACTTTTTATATTTCACTTTTATCTTGCATTTATTTAATAAATGGTTTATTATTCGGAATTTTATATAATGCTATTTCGGCAAGACTAATTCAATTTTGCAGACAAATATGTTACTTTGAAAAGACAAAAATGAATGCTGACTAGTCTAAAATATGCTAAAGATGACGATAAACTCACTCATTCAATAAACTCAAATTTTCATTCAATCAATAATATAGTCTATAATTTTATCTAATCATTTAAACGTCAACATTTTCGCAGCGAAAACCTCGTAATGAGAACATTTCATTTCATCATGCCAAGCAGGTAAAAGCTTTAATACAGAGCTTACGTATATAAAAATATAACACATCTCTTCTACATTTTAAGTATATTTTTTTAAGTATATTTTTGTACATAAAAAATATCTTTAAATCCCAATGTTAATTTTCAAGATGTTTTAATAACTTCGGTCTTTATTAAAATGTTTCCATTTCCAATTGTTCAAAAAAAAAATTATTTGCTTAGTAATATTTCACATTTAAGAAAAAGTAAACTGTATATTGATGAGAAAGTCGATTATTAAATTCGAGATAAAACAAAGATTCCCGCGTCACTTAAGAAGAGACATTGACAGATGACAAGAGAATTAAAAAACTGTGTGGTTTCTCTGATTTATTTGTTTTGTCTATTTTTACTAATAATTATTCTCGATCTTATTTTCTTAGTCTTTTCTTAGTCTTAAGAATTAAAAAAATAAAGAGTAAATTAAACAAAGATTAAAATTAATTTACATGTAGAAATAAACATCAAGGACGAAATGAGACGTGTAAATGTTAATTATGTCAACTTTGCGGCAACAAGCAGGAAGTCATCAAGAAGAAAAGTCCAGTAGTATAATTACATCGTTCCATAATACTCAAATGAGTAATTACATCATTCGATAACGTCCAACGATAATTACAGACAAGATCTTCTATTAATACGAGTACATCAAGACATCAAGGAGGCACAGTGATACTCGCGGACAGTTAACCGTTCATTTACCGCCGCGAAGAGCATATTAATTTCATTATATCCGGTGTCGCGATATATCATTTCCAACAGTGATTCGAATGAAATAATTATTATAAGATCTCATAAAACCGCATCGGAAGGAGCTATAACTTCACGCCACGACGTATAAAAATTCAAGGCTCGTGCATTACAATCATATACCAGCAAATTACTGCAACAGTAATATTTGCTAGAAATAGACCCTATTTTGCTTTAACATTCAAATTAAATAAATTTGCTTTAATAACGGATTCTGCGAACAAATTTATTCAGCAAGATTTTTCAATACATAAACCACGTTTCGCTATAATATCAAATAATTTGCTATGCAAGTAACAAAGTTCGATTATTTTCACATCGGATATGCAACAGCAGCCACAGTAATAAAGTTCTCATTTTTCGTACAAGTAATTTCTTCTCGATACTTCCTGATCGTTTTCAATTTCCTTGATTATCCCTGTAAGGATCCTTCTCAGGAGTCTTTTCCAGATTCGTAGCTGATAATGAGCGATAATCGCGTAAGATAATCTGATTAAAATTACTTATGTGCTCCGATCTATTTCATCGACAAGGTCGTGTGTGAGTCGTATCGAATATCTCGGGCAGATATCGAATTTCTCGAGGGAATATATCATTGTATCTACCATTGACGTATCTACTTGTTTTGATCGTAACGACGCCTCCTCACGCTTGTAGTACACCTGGAAAATACCGGCATGCACCACGCATGCCGCAACCATAAGTGAGATCACGCTTCGGGATTGGCATGTCGCTGTGGAAAATATCGGCTCCATTCAAATAAAAATCGCTTTGCGTGGATTTACGACGACACGAGGAAACTATAACTGGCAACGTCACACCCGAAAATGACAAATCGTGAATAGTTAAATATTAATTTTCCGTAAAGTATACCAGAGATATGAAAAATATATGAAAGATATTATTAAAGGATTTTTATTTTTTTTAGATAGGTACAAGACAATTACATAATATCGTGTTAGACTTTGGGAAAAGTATTCACGGATAGAGAAGAGAAGAGAAAGAAAGAGAGAGAGAGAGAGAGAGAGAGAGAGAGAGATATTACAAAACTATATAATTAACAAAAAAACTTGAAAACTAGAAAACTCGAGTCCATTAGCTTAATCATTATCGTATGGTCATTTATATTTGTTTCAATTTATTATAGAGCAATATAGGATTGCAAAGCCCTACTTTTCAAAAATTGTTTGAAGAAAATCATTGCTCAACATTGCAATGCTTCTATCAGTATAATTGTATATTTCTATGTAATTTTAATTTATATTTTTAAATACGAGAGATTATTTATGTCCTATACCAACTAGAGTATGAAAATTAACATAACAATATGATTGAATGGATCTTGAGGCATATTAACGACACTCCTTGATTTTTCACTTGAGTATTCCTAACTTCGCTTTTTCATTTACGTTCTTTTACATCATGCCAACTTCCATGCTCTAGAGGGAGTCGGATGTAAATAATCTCTTGTATTAAAAAATATGAGCAATTACCTATATAAGTAATTGACAAAAACATTTTCCTACGCATCTTGTTAATTTTTTGGGATTTTCTGTTCAATTTTTTGAAAGAGAGATATAGGGTTTTTTACATTGCCCTACCAATAAATTGAACAAACACAAATTACACTGAATAAAATTTCACTTTTCTTAGCCGATAATTGACTTTTTCATTTCTCAAGATTTCATTTTCTTATATATTGTTATATTAAACAGAGATAGAGAAATTAATTATATATTATATTATTTGAGAAAAATTATATGAGCAAAACAATTAACACCAATTCTTACAGATATATGATG
>NW_017259378.1:1701024-1712708 GCF_001594045.1 Atta colombica
AGAGTAATTATAAAAGATTAACAAGATTAATTTTGTTGGGAGACAAAATATTATATTTATAGAGATATTTTAATCATATTTAAAAATTTTTATTAGACCTCTCTTATTTAAGTTGAAGAACTGTTTAGTTCCGAAAGCGTTCTATCAATTTTTAACGTAGTATGTAAATGAAAAATGTTATTACACACATTTTCCTTTTATTTTGTCGTTCCAATTCCAGTAACACCTCGAGAGACTGCTTGGCCAGTTTGTACTTTAATTCCCATATTCCCGAACCTGTTTTACGATTTAAACACATCCAGTATTACATAGCACTCTTACACGGTCCTTTCACTTCCTGTCTCCAGTCGCATGAGTCATCTTCGTGATTTTGTATAAGTGCAAAGAGTATACTCAAACTCTTGGGAATGAGAAGAAATATTGTAACGTATATCCTGACATTTTATATTAGATAAAGAAGATTAGTTTGTTACGGAATAAGTTACGCTTGGCGTCAAATATAATCGTTCAATTCTGAATTCTACTTTCATTTCATTTCAAAATCTCAAATCATATACGAGGCAGACTGATTGTTAGGTTAATCACATCACGCGTTAAATATGCATTCAGAAAAAAAATATAATTGCAGTTATATAATTATATCTGCAGTTATATAATTATAACTACAATAGTTCATTCTATGTACATTAATTCTATATAATATAAAACTTGTACAATTGTCTATATATATATTTATATATAGCTGCTACTATTATGTTTCTCTCTGAATGTGGAGCACACACAACACAAAGTTTTATATTTTCAACATAACTAACATAACTCTAAAACTAAATAAAAGACAGACATTTGACAACTGTGTCGCGATGACAAGTGTGTAGCACTTATTGACTGTGACATCAGATATGTGTGAGCGACGCAGACTGTTACTATCATTACGATCATTATAATGGAGCGATACATTTCGAAAATTTGCACTAACGCAATTACTTGTTCACGAACAGTGGCGGTAAAGGACAGAAAGGGCGGCACTTGCCATTCGACCGATAATTTCGTTTACGTACGCAAATTGCGAATCGCGACGCCGACCGGCCGGCCATTCGCGATGGAGACTGGGGAGTCGCGACACCGTCGACGCTTTGCATTTCATCGATCCGCGTCGCTGTGTCAGGGACAGATCCGCGACATGGCGAGCCATTATGTACGGAACCGATTCGGGACTCGCTTCCCCACTCCCGACACAGGTTCAATTCCTGGCAGGTTTGCCCTATGCCAGAGAAAATTTCCTAGATCTGAAGCTAACGACTGAAAACCCGAATTTCAAATCACGTCCAAAACTAAATGTAATTATATTTGTTCACTTCATTATACTATGTGTACATATTTCTTAGGAAATATTCTATATTTTTTATATTTTTTATATATGAGCTCTTTAAATATTAAAAAATATTTTATATATTTGTTTGTATTGGTATGTCCCAGGTGAGTTATGATTCTCTTGAATTGATTATTTTGAAAATATAAGCATGAATATTGGTTTTGTACAACCACAATTTAAATGTAAATCTGTCCATCTGTCTATCTATCTATCTACAGTTGATATTATTTATAAAATATAAATTGTTATTCTCAAGTGAAATAACATCTAAATATTATGTAACATACTATTTATATTAGTATAAAAATGCAGCTATCAATTTCCCACTATTTTAAATCAAAATCAAATTATTTTTTAAAATAAATAATTTTAAAATAAATAATTTTAAATGAAGAAGTCAAATTTTAAAATATTTCATGTATACATAAAAAATTTTATGTAAAAATGTTATGTCTATAAAAAATATTATGTTTATTAACTAAATAAAAATATAATTCTCTAATTGTAATTATTCGCTATTTTTATACATATTGTTTGGAAAAAAAAGCATCGAGAACTCTATTAAAAATCTTTAAAATGAAATCGAAAGCTCAACTTGATTCTAAAAAGAATTAATATAGTATTTTTTTTTCTGTGAGTAGTAAATATACACGATTTTAATCGTAGATTATTAGTAGTGGCTTTGTTCTCCAGTAGATCGACACGCTGCGAAGCACTTTCGAAGTTCGGCATGATCATCACACAGATTGCGGTGGTCGGCTTATCGACTAGTCGAATGTGGTGTATGTCCAGTGTACTCCGGACTTGTAATACGCGCATCCTGTGGTTTACATTCGCTTTTACATGGGAGGAGGTGAAATTCGAAAAGCTCGTAACCTTGAACAATTGCATAGGCTGTTTGATCAAGCGACCTTCATTATTTTATGTAAAGCTGCCTTATTATTAAAACCTTATTAGGTACTAAAATTATTAGATATGACTAAAATTCGAATAATCCCTCTCGGAACACGCACAAATTATTTTTAAGTTAATTCGTAAACAGATTTTTTTTTAATCTCTGAAAAAAATTGATCATATTTCTATATTCAGTAAATCAATGAAATTATTGCCATATTTAAAAAAATTATAGGTTTTTCGCATAACTAATCAAAAAACAGAAAATGAAAAGATGAAAAACAAATACGATTTCAATTTAAACAAATACAATTTCAGTTTAAGTATTTGTCGCAAACTAATTTCTATTTTCCAAAAATTAATGTCGAAAAATATGTTTTTATGTTTTCATCAATTATGAATAATTATTTATATTTAATATAAATAAAATTTAATATAAATAAAAAACATTATATTTAATTGGAGTGTAAAAATTAACAAAATCAAAACAGCACAACTTTAAATATGAACATGATAAAACGTAAATACATATATAAACGTAATCGAACGAAAAAGTGTCAATACATCTCGAACTTGCATAATTAGGAAAAAATTTCGAAAAATGAAATTCTCAAATTTATCGACTCCGCAATTTTCAACTAATAACAATTTAGATAATGTATTAAATTAAAACAAACGGTGTATTATTTGTTAAAAGAAATATCTCAATCGAATCATATATGAAACAAACCAGAAACTCTTTTTTTAAACACATCAGAAAAAACTGTATAACAGGATTCTCTTTACAGAATACTATCAATTACATCGAAATTCGCAAAGTATCATGTAGACTTTGGAAAAAGTATCCACTGAATAAAAACTGCATAATAAAAAAAAAACCGAGAAATGGAAAAAACTCGAAAACTTCATTCACCAAGAAAAGTGAAATTTTGTCGATTAGTGTAGTTTATAGAACGCGCGAGCGTGGTGTAATAAATAGAGCACTGGTTTGTTACAATAAAGAACCCGAAAGAACCGAAAGTTTTCATTTATAGCTCCTCTCAGAAGGCAATGGCAAACCATCGAGTAGTATATACTTGCCCAGGAAACCTCCCTACCAAAAATTGCTTGAAATCGGTGTTAAAATCGGAAATAGGTCTTTATATACTTTGAGAGGGTGGCATCTATGCTTTGGTGACACTTAAAAAAGTGTTATTTATGTTTGCTTCAATTTATTGGGGCAAGGTTATGCAAATCCTATTTTTCAAAAATCTAAGTCTTCACGTGATTAGTTAACAAATACCAGATGATAATGTTTCAGTCAATTATATATAAATGATTGTACTTTTAAATACGAGAGATTACTTATGTTCGACTCCACTTAGAATATGAAAGTTAACGTAACAATATAAAAGAAAAGATATAAAATATACGTGCGCGTAAAATGAAAGAGCGAGTTAGAAAACGCAAGTGAAGAATCAAGGAGAGTGTGTTGACCGCACATCACGCGACTGCTCGATCTATATTATATCTATATTGTTATACTTTCATATTCTAGAGAAAGTCGGACGTAAAAATATGAACAATTACTTATATAAGTAATTGACAAAAAACATTTTATCAAATCACAATTCATAGATCGAATACTTTTTAGAAGATAGAGTTTTGCAATCCACATTGCCCCACCAATAAATAAATTAAAACAAATATAAATTACATTGACTGACAAAATTTCATTTAGTTATATTAGATAAGATAATTAGATAAGATATTTCTTATATCTATTATTTTTTACGCTGCTTTCGAATCTGTTTGGCAAATTTATGAGGAGGCCAAGATTTTTGAATAACAAATAAATAATTTATAAGAAATAGCTACTAAATTTACTATAATTTTTTATTTATTATAAAAGACTTCAAACAAAAATAAATCATTTTTATGGAGAGAAAGATCCTCAACGAGCTATTATTAGCAAAATGTATAAGTTAATAAGTTAATAAAAAGAGATATATTAGTTATTAAAAATTGGAGCCTGTATGATAAATTCTAATTTTTAAATTCTTATTTTTAAAATCAGTATTAAAACATATATAAAAATCAGTTAAAATGAATCATTTAACAAAATTTTTAGTTGCTTTCCATTTATTCCGATTTTCAGTTAATTCTCATTTGTAATGTCATAACATAATAGTTGAATGCGCATTTCTTTTTGACAAGAGATTCAACTAAGTTTTTATCTATAATGTGCATACACAAAATTGTGTGCTTTAGCGAGTCTTGTAAACTCACTTCAAAGTGTGTTGACGTGTATGATAACTTTTTATCAAAGTAAGCAAGTAATACCGTCATTAATCTGAGTATAAAATACTCAGCTCATTTCAGACTCAGTTTCACTTGTGTGTAAGTGGAAAACAACTACTGTTAACTAATGTTATCAAGTGAAAGAGATTGGCCGATAAATTCGATAATTTTCCCATTTTTATTTTTTTTTATAATTACACAGTGATATCTATGCATATCTTTTCCAAAGTCTATACTATATTTTGTGAATTTTAACGTAATTAACAGTATATCTACTTCTAAAGAATTCTAGAATTCTAGTTATGTTTTCTTATTATTTCAAAAAAAAATTCTGATTTGTTTTACACATAGATATTTCTCTCAACAAATAAAAAATACACTTATTTTTATTATAATAATAACAATTTTTATAATAAATCTTTCTTCAAAAGTTAGCGTATACTTTGAGAGATCTAAAATGGAAGAACGTTTCCCTGTAGTGAAAATCATTCATCATCAGTTGCAAAAAGTAAAATGTAATATATCGCTGTACTCATTACGTGTCTACAGCATGTGACATGGAAGATTCAATTAAAATAACATCGCTGTCTAGCTGGAATATCAATATTCGTTCCTTCTCCTTCCTCACCCCTCCCCCCCCTCTCTCGTTCGCAAACACGACTTTCCGTTCGGAATGGTTTCCTCGTTAGCGGAAATTACTTGGAGATATCAGCGACGGAATCTCCTGGGACGTGTGCGGTCGGCATCGCGGCTTGCTCAACACCACCTCGGAGCCGCACATTTAGGAGGTTGGCGACGTTGCACACTAACTGTAATATGGGCTAACTATTCCCACGAGAAAGCACACATTAAGCTGCGTTTACATCCGGAACTTCCGCATGTCTCAGTTCCGATATGAAATAATAAAAAATAATAAAAAATATTTAAAAAAAGAAACAAAAAATATACATATATACGCGCGATATTCGGTTATATTTTTAATGAAGTGATCTTTGGTCAAAGATTAAGATCGCTTTTCTTTGGAAAAAATATCTGATCTTCGCGACCTATAAATAACAAAAAGAAAGGATTCAGCAAATTAAACTGTAAGGATACTTCAATAGATCATTCTTTAACTTATTCGAAAATTTATTTTTAAACTTCAATATCCTCGCTTTTGATAATAAAACAATAAAATTTTAAACATATAATTAATAATAAAATAGTAAAAAGCCAGAAAGTCATTCTAAATATATCTAAATATATCTGCAGCAATACGATTATTACAAATCAATTTGGATTAAAAATCAACAGAAAAAAGATATAGGAATACTTTAAAGGATACGTATACTACCTACCTACGCATTTACATATTTTAGATTGGAAAAGGAATATGATCGCTTACATATATATAAGCTCTACAGAAGAAGATGACTCGCGAACTCGTATTCCGGTTCAGAAGAAAAGCACGTTGCATAAACAACGGCGTTTGATTTCATCGCTGACATGCAACCTCCCAGAAGCAGGCATGCACCGACGTTATAGAGACTCTGCTGAATAAACAGAATCTCCTTGTTATCTCCCGGTTATTAGCGAGACGATGGCGGCAAGTCGTTCCACAAAGCGCCTTCCAATCTCCGGCATCGAATTTTTCCTCGGTGCAAAAAGTCGGAAAGCCACTTTTCAACAAGGAGAAGGAAGCAGCGCGCCAAAGGAACGGAGAAAATATCGCACGCGTATACGATGTGCGTCGAGTCGTGCAATTACCGACATAAGAGGGACGAGATGAGTACATGGTTTACTCATCTTTCTTTACGTTCAAGAAGATTATTTTTTCGAGTGGATCTTTATAATATTCCGTATAAAATTGAACTTTCTGACATACCTAACAAAAATGTAACGTAAATATTAATATATTACGTAATAATACGCTACGTAAAATATTCTAGGAAGTATACAATACAAATTATCTATTAATATTTCAAAAATAATAAATTGAGCTTATAAATTCTATCGTTTATAACAAAATTAGATATACCATTTTAAAAAGTTTAAATATCTAATTTTCGAAATAAATAAAAAAACAATGAAGTTCTGATATTGAAAAATTCTTTCATAACACTGATCAATAAACTATCTCTTCCGCGAATATTTATTTTCGCGAAAGGGATTTTGCTCAGAGCTTATTACACAATATTCGCCACGTTAGCCGATTTGTTTTTTCTCTTATGCATGTAAACGGACGCTAAAAGGCCAATAAACGCCTGGTCGGCGCAACTCTAAATTTCCGGGCACGCGCGAAGCATTTGACATTCAACTTTCACGCCGCCATGAACACCTAATTAGCTGCTGCACTATTCAGTGGTTTATTATTTTGTTAAACGCAGCCCGCGCCGAGCGCATTAATTAGCCGTGAGTGTACGCGCTCTTAATCGCTTCACTTCTCGCACGATTCACTTTGTCAATGCATCCGATCGCGCAATTCGTTTGTTGTTGCCATTGTTTTACATTCGTTGTTTTTATAGAGACGAAACCCGTGCAATTTTCATGTAAACGAGAGTACACAGCGAATTTACAGCTTTGAAACTCACTTTGAATAATTTTCTGAGTCAAAAGCTTAATTTGTATCAGTTTTCACATAGATAACAACTTTGGTCTCGAAGGGAGCAAAATTTTTCTCGGGAAAGGAACTATAAACGTCGACATGATTTGCCTCGAGGGCCTGCTAAAACAAGGTTTATCTTTCGTTTATTTTTAATTATAATTATATTATGTCCATAAAAGCTCTGTTCTTTCTTATAATCTTGTAATATTCTTCGCTTTCTAAATAATATTTACCAACTGCTATTCTATCTGAGAACTATTCGATGCTGTAAATCATTTGTTTAAAACAAGTCAATAAAAAATAGAAAAAAACTTTAAAAACCATGTATTATATCTTAATTTACTTTTTTTCAAAATCCAGTTTATTTTAAAAATATATTCTCTTTATACTATTATATACGAGAGACTTCACATAGGAGTTGATCTAAAACTATGCATATAATTTTAATGTACACGAACATACATTTGCAATTCAGGGATATGAGAAATATATTTATTTTATATAGCAACTCGTAGTATTTCTATAATCTCATATTTTCAGAACGCCGTAATATTCAGATAAATGAAAATTAGACGTCACTATGTTAACGAGGAGATGTAATTCCACAGCACCGGAAAATAAATACGCTTCGTGGAGAGCAAACAGAATAGGATTTATCGATTTGGTCGATTTTACTGCGCGTGAATTTGGCATTGGGTTAAACAAACACGTGAAACAATGGCGCTTGATTGAACCGTGTGCAATTTCGAAATTAATCGCAGCTACACAAAACTGAGCACATTTTAATTAAAACTATTATTCTATGGTCATTTTATACCAATTATTTTTTTCATGTTACAGCGTTTATGTGATTGTGCGATTTAAGGATTGTACGATTTGAAGTTCCGAAAGTACAAAAACCATGAAGTTCAAAAGTTGGGATTGTTTGCTCGTAGATTCGAAAAAACTGAATGAGAAACTTAAATTCTGAAAGCTTAAGAAAACTCAGGATCGAAAAATTCAAAGATTTGAAACTTCAAACATGCTATCAGCAAGATAGATATCTCGAAATCCCTGTGATTCGTACATAAATCTTGATATTTCAACATCAAGAATAATCTGATCGATCATAATTTTTGCAAGAATAATCTGATCAATCATAATTTTTGTTCGATATAATCCAAAATATGGAGGTGATTAAATTTCTCTATTTAATTCGCACAGTTGGTTTTAGTATTGTCAAATATTTTCCACTTGCATAATTCTTATAATTATACTGAACACGCTTGTATAATTATATTACGGTTTCCTCATAATTACATTGATCATTTAAACAAAATTCCCAAATTTTCCCAAATTTTCATGGACTTAATTCAACATGCCGTTGAAATTTACCGAGATTATCGGAGGTCACGTGGAATTTTTCTACGTTCTCTGCATTAGTCTAAAAATATCTCAATTTAAATAACCCCGGCATATGGCGGCGACCTCATAACGTCTCGAGAAGCAACGTAATCGGAATAGCCTAACGATTAATTCAATTCTTGCTTGGAGAGCTGAGTGAAATTAATTTTCTAAAATTAAAATCCGTCTCCTATTCACCCTCGCGCGTGGACGCTTAACGAGCTAGTGGCGATTTCTTTGGTGCATGCAAGTATAATGTTCACTTTTTCACTGTCCATGACACAACAGACAAGAGGGCAGAGCTTGGCGCAAAGCGTAGGCGTGCGTTCATGATCGTCGCACGCTCCACGATCATTCATGATCGTCATTCCTATAAAGGGTTCCCAAACTCTGCGATACTTCGAGATTATCAATCGCTACAAAGCAAAAGTCCAATTCACAGTAACAAAGAAATGCGAAGATACTTCCAAGATAAAATATATTAGTTTCTTCTAAAATCTCTATGTATTTTATTTTAGCAATATATTAAGAACTTATACGCTTGAAAAATAATTTACTAAATCTTAATACATATTTCTTTGAATAATACTAATTGTAAGTAACGTTTACTTACAGTAAATAAATATTTACTCTAATAAAAAATGACTCAATAAAAAATAAATTAAATCAAATTAATGATTTTTGTATCAAATAAATATATGTTTACATTTAATAAATACTTACTATTCAAACAAATATTTATTAAAATTTAATATTTTTTTCAGTGTGTATATATATTTTTCAATTGTATCATAAATTATGTAGCAAAGTTTACTGATTTACAACGTAAATTCTTGAGTTACCATTTAGTGACAACAATTTGACATTTTTTAAGAGAATCGGTATTGTGAAAATAAATTATTAATAATGTTCTATTATAATACTAATTTTTATTATAATAATTAAATAAGAATCTCCTTATAGAATGTTGATGGTTTGTCATATTGATGGTTTGGGAACCGCTGATATTGTTCATCGCGATATGCATGAGGCACACCCTCGCACACACTCACTCCTGTAGAAAAGACACAGAAGCCTAGCACGTGGCAAGCGTGGTAGTAGTTATCGACGCTTGCTGGACGAACCGGTGCCGGTGTTTCGCTCGAACGGACCGCGTTATTAAATCAACCAACCCTCTCGTCGCGCAACCCCCGGTCGATTCTGTGGACTTGCAAGCGAATCATCCACTCGGGCCTCGACGGACGGAACTACCTCTGCGTACAACGCCCTATTTTTAATACCTCAATAATCGCCGAACAAACCGTGGCAACCTTGATCCCGCCAACAATATCCGCGACGTCCGTTGCCAGGAAATAATGGAATCGCACCGAGCGAGCCGTGCAAGATGTGATCGATTTGCCTCATTTTTTATTCATTACCTCGAAATACGAGACACTCAAGCAGAATATTACGTTCCGCTTATTGTAATACTGAGTGCCGCAGAATTGGCCGGGAAACATACGGCGTTTGTTTCATGCGAAACCTGCGGACGATGCTTGTCGGTCGAAATACCGAGACACTCCAATCATTTTCGAATTATATTCCATTGTAAATGAAGAGTTGTTGGCGAATTCATAAGCTTCAAAAGAAAAAAAATTAATAATGGAACGATTATTCGTTATTCTATTTATATAGAAAACTTCATTTCTACGCGGAATTTTAAATTAAAGCTTATTTATTAAAAGCGAATGTTATAAAAAGTTATCGAATATTTAAAAAACATCAATCTTTTCAATATTCTCGCTGATGAAAAAGTAAAAAAGATTTTCGCTCGAATAAACAGGAATGTATTTTTATTGTAGCTTTTCTGAAAATAAAAATACCAGAATCCGAGAGAGGTCACATCGTAAATTTATACATATACTTATAAGTAAGACTCATTTTTAATTCTTTTTTCTCTCTTTATCTGCAACTAAAAAAATATTGATATTTTTTAAATAATCCATTTGGATAGCTTTTACATTTAAATAATTAAATAGTTAATTTTTTAAATAGTTAATTATCTACAATATAATTCGCGGAAATTTTTTAAACAATTATAGTAAAATTTTCTATAATTTTATCAAGAAAAATTAACATTTTTACCGAAGAATGAATGAGAGAGAGAGAGAGAGAGAGAGAGAGAGAGAGAGAGAGAGAATGAGAAAGTGCAAAAAACATCCAGAAAATCCTACGATAAAATCGTAATAATTACAACTCGAAAGTGTTGAACCACGTTGGACGAACCTGTTTTAATTCAATATCGTCTACGTGGAAACACGTTCATGAATTAGCTGCCATCCTGTTACACGACTCTGCAACTACGAGACAAGCGATCGAGCAACGCAGCCAATGTTCTACGATATTACAGGGAGAGGACTCCGTCAAATGCCGCAATGTGCAATTGCTTCATCGACTTGTTCGTAGCGTAGGATCGCGATGTCGATCGATAATGTCTTATTTTTAGTCCCGACACGTCACGACAAAACCGTCTCGTGCTTCCTCCGCGGTGACGCTCCTTTCGATCCTGCGTTCACGAGACGAGGACGATGCTGAATAGGACAGGGGATGTCGTCGCGTCTAGGGTTATTAAAAAACGTGTGCGGAATGCAATGATGCGGCGACGGCGACGAGAGATTCCGCTGAATTGATATAACACGAATTTTCTTACCCTCCATGCCGACCGAAGCTACGACCATTGTGACTGGTCACCGCCCGCCCGTAAAATCGATAATCCTCCTCCCCATGGAAAACTATGGAGGGAGCCTAATAAATTGAGTCGCAGAACGAGAACAGATCTGTTGACTCAAATTCGTCTAAAATATTGTCGTCAGTTCTTATAACTTATTCATATATACTTTTATAGTATATTTATACATACTTTTATTCACTTGTGTCATCGATCGATAAAAGAGAATAAATATAATCATTTACATAAGATTTATTTTGTGAAGTTATCCTGCATGTAATTTTCAGAAATAATAAAGATCCGAATATTAAGAACAAATACGTTCATTAAACTTATTAGGTATGGGTAAAAGTTTGTGGCGTTTTTCCCGTTAGATTAAAGCATTAAAAAAACGTCACGAACTTTTTTCCAAATATATATTTATCTCTTTTAAAAATATCAGATATATATATATATATATA
>NW_017259378.1:1712808-1723822 GCF_001594045.1 Atta colombica
AATTTTCTCATTTTATCTTGATTATTTTTTTAATGAGAGCATGTTTACTTTTTATTGAAATAATTTTTTATCCAGATTCTAAATCACTAAATTTTATATTACTTTCAAATATATACAATTAAAAAATCTGTAATTTTTAAATAATTTTTTCATTTTGTTAAAAAATACGCGTAATGTATTCTTAAATGACATCACATGACGTTTGTATATTATCAATGTATTATTGATTAAGTTTCGATTAATCTTAATTAATTTTGTAATTCAAATAATAAGAAACATACATATTTCTATAAAAAGATTCTTGACACAATTTCAAAGTCTCAGAGCAATATCATTTTCTAAATCACATTTACCTTTTTCTTCATTTTCAAATTCAACAGAGACATTTAAACGTGTCGTCTCTAAAATGAACTGCGTTGTATACGGAGGAGACTCGGATTCTGATTCACTTTGAAGTCGAGATGTGAATACATTTTTCAGGAGCCACTGATATGATTTCCGTTGAGAAACCGAGGATTTGCGCGGGTCCGCATAAATAATGTAGGTGGAGCGGCAATAATCTAATAGCGATATATCTATGTGTCACGAGACAGGACCGAATCGCGCATGGGACGAATCCCTGCTTGGACGTAAGCTGACATCAAAGGGCAATCGTCTATTTTTTGTTAGAAAAATCTCCGACAGCGGTCTTTTCCGGTCGCTCGCGCGGCTTTCCTCACCGCACTTTTTTCCACAGTTCCTTTCCTTCGTGGCCTGCGATACGGAGACTTCTATCTCGGGCTTCGATTTTTCCACGAAAAAAAAAAGGAAAATAGGAAGAAAGAACGAAGAAACGCGCGACCCACTTCGTCGAAGAATACGCCACGGAGAGAGGTGTTTGACCTCCATGGCTGCGCCGCGTGCACTTTGCGATTTCCGCGACCGGTAATCACTGCGGTTATTAACCCTGCGGTAGTCTGCAGTCTTACAGAACGACCGCCCTTTTTTTAAACAAGAAACAATTTTTAAATATGAGAAAAAACTCATTCATTTTTCAAATTCGTTGTTCAAATACAGATTTTTGTAGTGAAAACATTGATGTAAAAAAAAGAGTTGGTAACATTAGTGGTTATGTCAGTGCAAATCATACTACTATTGGAAGATTAAAACGTTTGCTTTACTGAAAAAGTTTTATTCACAAAGGCTGACAGTGATAATATTAACGTATATTTCTCGGGAAATATATACAGCGAGAGCAAAAAGTATTATACAAGGAAATTTCTTATAAAAAGTCTTATTTGTAAAAAATAAACATTAATTAGCGATTTTATATAATCAATATATTCTGTTCTAATATAAACAAACGAGCTTCGCATTCCTGATTTTGGAAGTTAAATTTCTTGACTATACGAATACTTCGTATCGAAACAATAGAATTTTTAATTTTCGCTTATTTTTCAGATGATACATTTTCTACAATTAATACATCTTTTTGGTATATATAATTTTAAGAAACATATTATCAGTCTATTTTATTCTTTATGAATAAATTATTAATTACCCAGCAAGAAATGATCGTCAATTAAACGTCGAATTGGTGTTGAAATCATCATATCGATATCGATTCGACATCAATTTGATGATTCATTTCTCGCTAGATAATATTTACTTTTTAAAAATAAATTTTTTAAAACACATTTTCTCTGTACTACTACTTTTTGTACTCATTGTATATACGTCGGGAAAGTTCAATTAATCACAATGTGAATTCATATATATTTATCCCTTATGCTGTCAACGAAAAAAAAGAGAATAGAATGTTTGTTTCAGAATTGTTTATCAGATTTCTTAACAATTTATTTCTTTTTTTTAAGAAAAATTCTGAGAATTCTCAGAAAAATTTATGTAACTTAAATATGAATTACATTATATATTCACGGCATCTATAAAATATGTTATATAAAAGAACGAAATAGAATTTTCGAATTATGTGAAATATTATGTCGTGGAATTATTCTGCAAAGCAAACAAATCGCTTACGAGTATGAATAAGTTATATGTAGCAAAATAAAGATAAAACTTCAGACGTATATCTGTGTACACAAAATACGAAAACTCAAAAATATAAACAGAAATGCTAAAAAACAAGTGAAGTAAAGTTAAATAAATACCATACAAGAATTAACGCAACCTAATAAAAAATTAATTGCATCTGTATATTTGAGAAAAAGATATAGGCAATTTTTTCTATTGTAATTACCATTATTATAAACGCATTCTTAAAAATGTACACGAAAAGGATAATTTTGCTAAAGTATCTAAATATTTTGTTTGATCTGAAAATAATTTTGTTGGATTAAAATAATTATGTAGGAAATCTCTCAAATTGCTGGAATTATTTAACAATTATTTAAATGGTCCAACAAAATTATTTTCAAATTTGTATCTAGCTAAATTTTTTAATATTATTATTTTTAATATTATTCCTCAAAATCGTTCTTTCCTTGTAAGTCCTCGGAATATTTTGAGATATAATACATAACGTTGTTCAATATATGCATCTCTGGAGAGATCAATGATATTATTACGCCGTATCCATGTTTATACGATGTTGCTGACGAAGTTAAAGGCGTAGGTGCCGATCATCGATGACTCCCATGACGTGTTAACAGGCGTTGCCACGCGCGCGTTTTCCTTATGACGTAATGGACGTTATAAAAGTTGGCACCGACACGATGATTCTGCTCTACCTCGAAGAACTGCGGCAAGCATTGTTCCAAGAAAAATGGGAGTTAAAAGATCGTGACATAGATCTGACTGTGTGTGTTGCAACTGCGTGCAAACCACGCCTCCGTTGCACTTCTGCGTTGCACCGATATATTTGCGTTTCGCGAGCAGATCGTTATTAACTCTTGGTTTTTGGTTTCTTTTGATTGCAGTATCAATACTCGTCTGTATATTGCTTGTATAATTGATACATGACACAAACAAAAAAACACACGAATAAAAAAGACAACTTATTTTGTTGCGAACTAAATCGATTTACGGTATACAGGATGTCCCAAAATTCGTGATTCAAAATACAAAATGAAAATTTTTGAAAAATTAAGTAAAAAAATTATGTATACATTTTTATTTTATGTAATAGTTTCTAAAATATAAAAGGATTTAAATAAAAAAGATTAAAATGACTAATTACAGATTACGTTTAGAGGGTTACTTGTGAAGAGCTCTAGATATACAGGATAGCACAAAAGTCTGTCATGTTTGATCTAATAATCACATTAAAGGATTATTAAGCTTATTTTAGTGACTTATTTACTTAAATTTACTTATTATTTATTACTTACTTATTGAGCATTAGATTATTATTGTAAGTCAAAAATAGCAATGAAAAAAGTCAATAGAAAAGTTGTCGGTATTCAGCTCAGATAAAAAGATTGAGCTACTCTGATACATCATAGAGCTCTATATCTATATTATATTTGTGAGTACGCTGAAGTGTGCTCACTAATCTACCGTACATGCGATTCATGGCCACTTAAATGTAGTCTGCAACTGGTTATATTTAAACTTTTACTATCCCAAAAATTACCGCATAAAATAAAAATTTTCGAATAATCATTTTATTTAATTCTTGAAGAATTTTCTCGTTATGTTTCGTATTTTGAGTCGCAAATTTTGGATCGCACACTTTGTATAATTTGTTCTATAAATTTATTCATTTTTAGTCGCTCGATGTAAGTTTAATGCACGTGAAATTTTTTATAATTATTTTGAAACATACATAATGTAAAGATTGCGTACATGTTTGTTACTTACATCGACGAACTATGGAAACAGCCGATCATAATCTCTCTGTCGTGCTCTGTTTTGCTCTAGTTATTCATCGATCATAGCAAATATAGTATGCCCGTTTCGTGCGTTGAGAGGAACTATAGCTGTTGCTAGCTGCAGCATTAACTGCAAATAATTGAAAAATAGGACTGGACATTTACTAGGAAAAAGTTTTTATTGCGAATCGATTCGCTCTGCACTCAGAAATTACGTAAATATTATTCAAAACTTATATATTTTTTTCATAATAAAATAAATATTACAATTGGACTGATACTACTGACTATCATTTTACTCAATGTATTGAAACTCTGAAAATTTCAGAGAGTTACCGTAACATAAATGCTTCAAAGAGTTTCGAGTTGTATCTAAATGTGAAAGCAACACAAAGATGCATTCTTGATCTAAATACCCGATGAAATCTTCCTCTCGAAGACACAATTCGCCACATCGAGATTGGTAAAGTCTTACAATGAATTACAACGGCGTGGTATGCGGTAATTACAAAGACATTGTCTTCGTGGTGTAATAATGCAACGCAAAAAAGAAAGACAATCGCGTGTCACCTTGTCAGTTCCGTTCTTCTTTCGTGACTTTGAACTTACAGTACGCTGACTGCAGGAAGGAAGTTTGCAATTTTCTATCTCGCTCGACCTTTAACTAAAAAAGGTGAAAAGAGAAGAATGCCGACGAAATGCTGGAAAATGCTTTCAACTTTCAAGCATAGGGTTTGAAAAAAAAATTACATGAAACATTGTGCTACATAGCTGTAGGTAATCTTCGGTAAATCCCATAAATACTAATCGATTATTTAAAACCAAAGCTCTGTTGTTTGCGATGCAAACAATGGCGCTTTTTTTACGTTAGTGGCGGGATTAACGTGCGCGATTTACGTTCGATGAATGACTCTCATTATCTCGTTCCTTGGACGAACAATAGTCGCGACATAGTGAACGGCTGTTTATACGTTTATATAAGATTATATTTAAGAGGATTTGTTTAATGCATTTACGGCGAATCTGACTGCAAAGGAATTAAGAAGCTTCTAACACACGCAACATTACATGAGACAGACTTTTCGGAATAAGCAGAAGTAGAAAAGATGTTGAAAGAAAACAAAAATATACAAAGCGGAAACCATAAAGGTGGTTCTTTCAAAAAGGAAGAAAAACGATAAATAGAGAGGTAACAAAAGAGAAAAAGGGAAAACACTAAGAAGAAAGATAGAAGAGTGCTGGAACGGTAATATCGAAGGTAGAAAGTAGGCGTATATGTAAAGAAGTTAGAGGGAGAAGTGCAGAAAGCACGCAGCAGAAAGGAGGTGAAAGTAATTACAACGTGATGTATTTATGTGTTTCATGAATAAATTATGTACTTCGTGCAATTTAACGAAATTAGCACACAACAACACTTTTCATTTTTGCAAAATCAGATTGAAAGAATTAATAATGACATTATAATATAATTATTCAAATAGAATTAAACTATACAAATAGAATTAATCAAAGTCCAAGTGCAATTGGATATTGAGAATATAGTTTAAGTATCATTGCATGTATATTTTATTTTTATACATATTAAATTAATGTTTAATTATTCTAATATTCATATAATTGGACAATCTAAAAAATAATTGAGAAATTGAAGTCATGGCTCTTAATGAGAGAGTCGAAATTGATTTTCTTAATACAATAAGACGTAAACTAACATTGATAAACTAAGAAATTATTATTTAAAAAATACTTAGAATAAGAGAGATAAAATAAGAATATATTTCTCATTTACTACAACATCGCCATAAAACTTTTCATTTTTTTAATTGATTGCAAAAAAGAACGGAAATATAAAGAAAAAATAAAAAAAACATACTTTAAATGTATATGCTATTATTCCTCTAAAAAGTTATATCAAAATTATATTTCAAAATTAAAAGTATACTACACAATTTTGATAATTCAAAACATTTTAATTTATTTTCTGAAATTAAAAAGATAATTTCCAGAAATTTTTTAATTATAACAAAAATGATATAAAAAGAAGTTAACGTAAAAACATATATGAAACGTAAATGAAAATAAAAAGTCTTTGCTCAAGATTCATCCCATGAAGATAAAACTATATATAAAAAAAATAAAAAAAGAATATCTCTCCAAAAATTCATCTCGTCAGCTGCGTGATGGCAGATCTTTTTTGAGAACCGTCGAGGTTCCGTGCTTCGCGACAAATGAAAGGACCAAATTGGCTTCCACGTCTCAGGATTTGATCAATCCGTGCTCTCTGCTCGAGGTGGAAGTATCGATTCGGCTCTTTTAAATAAATGATACGCCGTCGTTTCTACTTACAGAATTGGCTCACCGTCCGGCGCGACAGTTCCTACGATTTATTAGAGCAGCTTCGTTAATGGCCTTAAAGAATTAGCCAGAGACAGCTAACTAGACTGCGCAACCTGTGCTGCGCGAATGGTACTTTAAGCCGACAGGACGACGATCTCTCCGGACGAGAAACGTTAAGGGGATTAAGCAAACTTCGTCGAGTAGATAACGACGATGCACACCGTCGACGCATTACGCGGCGCGCGTGGATGAACCTTGAAGTCTACTTAAATGTACGCACCCGGGATCAGGCACAAGTATCTCCAGCCTTTCAGAAATTTCAGCAAAGTTGCACGACGGATATCGTGGATCAGCCGCGATCCAAATCGTGTTTATCATCGTTGAATGAAGTTATGACTCTATACGTCATCCTTTCGCTGTGCCTCGATGCACTTTTGCATCTTCCGCATTTACGAATCATATCTTCCGCGAACTTTGAAAATGCGATCTTCTTACACTCTTGGGAGTTTTCTTTTCGGTATTATTCTTAACGGCGATTTTATTTCCATTTTCCTATCAAAGGAAGAAACTGTTTATCTTTGAAATAGTTCTTAGATTCAGTTTAATATAATCATTAAATATCTTTTTGGCGTTTATTCTGTAATCTGACTTTCTTCTTCAATGCTTTTCCAATATTTTTTACATTGTTTATAACTTTTTTCTTTAATAAAGATACTTATATTTATATTCCTTAATGTCTGATATTAAAAAAATTTTTTTACAATATATTTATTTTTATTATTATTATTATTATTTATTTTTATAAAAGTTATAAACAATCAAATTGGATATACTCAGTGTGATGTTTGACAGTTAAAGTAGATTCTGTACGAAATTTTTTAGAAAAATTTTTAGTATGTAATGTATTTTATTAGCATTGATTTATCGAAGAATCTGTTTTGAAAATATCTTCCGGTAATATCGTGAGGTTAGTATAATATCCAATAATTTCTCGATAAAGTAAGGTAAAGAATGCACTTTTGTAAATCTTTTACATGTACATACATCCGTGAAATTACCGCAATCTATTTCTTGTTAACGATAACAAGTATTATCGATATTTGACGTCGAAATCGTTTGTTTAATTTCCTTATCTCGTACATAAACGAGTGCAACAGAAACATGTTAGATTTGCTATAAAGAAATAGCGAAAAAAGAATTAGCGAAGAAAATCTTTTCAGACCTCGTAAATATCTATACGCTGAACGCTCGTTAATTTCGTGTTCGATCAAATCACAGCTTTTGTGCGACGTTATAAAAGCGAGATTGCTCGTTTAACGACACGTTGCTTATAGCAATTAAATAATTCTTTCTAACTGCAAAATTATTTTTTCTACCTATTTTTTCTCAATAATAACGTCATTATCTATTCGATAAAATTTGTTTAATTCCCTTATCTTACATAAATAATTGCAGAAATGTTAAATTCACTATAAATAAATGTCGGAATTACGAAGAAAATCTTCTCAGCTCTCGTAAACATCTGTGTAATGTCAATTTCGCGTTCGGCGAAGATGCTTCGCGACTTTTACAAAACGTTATAAAAGCACAGACCACTCGTTTAACGACGCGTCGCTCGTAGCATTTCATAAATAATTCTTTCTGACTGCAAAACATGTTTTTCTCCTCTTCTTCCCCTCCTCTCGAACCCGATTAATCACGGTTGCACGCGCAAGAGGTTCAGTCAAAGAAAATGTATTAAAAGCTATTTCAGTTGATTTCAAGAACTCGTTGCGGCACGCTTAACGTGGATTTACCGTCTCTCTTTGGTGGTCTCCCTTTGGCTGTAACGCGCAGAAATTACATCGTTACACCTATGGATGTGCGAAAGCCCGTAAACGTTTGCGTCGCGGATTACGTTCGCGATTGCGAGTATAGTTCTGTGCTTTCTCGCGCACCGGCTCGAATAATGTGGGGCAGCACGGACGAAGCTTTGAAATTTAAATCGTCGATGGCAGATGGTGAAACCATATATTCCGCCCCATACCGTATAAACCGCAGGGACAATAAAAAGATCGAGTACACGACAAGCACATATTTATTAATCGAATGCTGATACATGCCGGCGCGCCCATTCTCATATATTTTAACGAGACATTGTTTTTGTAGTATCTATAATATTTTTCCGAAAGATTCTTTTTAAAACTTAACTTTAAAATTTTTATGTTTTGCTTCAACAAATCGTGAAAATAAATCACAATGAATTGTAATATTGATGTCTTTACGTCAGCACGAATTTAATGGAATTTTATTAACAGCAGTATAATTCTACTTCAATTTTTATCAATATTAAAATAAAGTTCGATAAATTGTAGAATTTTTAATAAATTACAATATATATTCACATTAGCTTGTAAAGACACAAATTTAAAAGGAATTTCAATAGCAGTATAACTCAACTTTAATTTCTATCAGTATTTGTCAGTTCATTATTGAAATTTAATTATCTATCATTTATCTTCTCTACTTGTATAATTTGCAATTTAATTTATTATTGATAAAGAATGTGTAAATAGTATATATATATTTATTTATGACTGTATTTAACTCCACTTCTTTAACGCTTTAGAAATTACACAATATTCATTTAATTATGTTCTCTAAATTTTTCGAAGAGTCTACTTTCAATCTTCTATATCATGACGATAATTTGCTGTGGATATTGGATCTCGGAATAGATTGCTAGGAACTAAGCAATTATGATTTTCACTCGGCTTTCACTGGTCGACTGATCGCGCAGATAGATCCTATTTTTCGCCTGATTTCGGAAGACTCGTTATCGTTTCAGCGTGCCGATGCGAGTTAGTTATCATTAGATTCGCGCGCGCAATTAACGAGAGAATGTGCGACAGTACAAATCACATAATGCTATAGCACACGTGACGCATCGCAAATAATTAATAAATCGCAGGCGCAATCACTGCACCGATGAATAAATTACAATGCAATCAACGCCGATTCCCTTGTTCGATATATTTCTTCGATGCATACAGTTTCTCATTACTTTCATGACCGCGGGCAATCGCAGATTTTTCATGTTGAATATTTCGCAAGTTCGGCAATGAAAAAAATGTCTCTCCAAAATTAAAGTTTTCGCTCACCGACAGTAATTTCCAGCTTCCAGTATGAAATTGTATATTGGAATAAATTATGCGCAGAAACTACAGAAAGCACTGAGTCGAAATAAATTATACGTGTGCGGAATCACGCGAATACGGCATAATATCTCGTTCCTCCAGCTGAGAGTAGAAAAATTACTGGGAACAAGCTAAATGGCTTGATGAAGTTTGACTCTGTAACCCCGGACTTCCTCTTTTACACATAATATTTTACATAGGAAGTACCACGTCGTCTTCTTATCTACATAGAATCGCGTAATTTTCTCTAATGTTTCGTGCACCTCACTTTTTTCCGTAGGATAAATTTAAAAAAACATATTTAAAGAGAATTTTAATTTAAAAGAAAATATTATTGTATGTATTCAATGAAAAGAAATATCCGCATGAATAATTAAAAGTCACGCGAAAAATTAACCATACCGTAATTTGTCTTATAAAAAAAAAAGATTCCCTTTTTCTACTACAAAAATATTGATTTTTCATGTCACATTCACGATGAATATTAAAAATTAAAAAAATGAACCCAACAGTACTTATCCTCCTGAAATTGGAAATAACTTGAAGCGATTCGATTCATGATCGAACGCCATGAGTGCCACATGTGTACGTACTTTATCTGTCACACGACGTAGCATTGTAGACAGATTAAGCGCATATTTTTCATAAATACAAAATTCATCATCCGTACGTTTACGTCTCACATTTCGTTTCCGCTGTCGATAGAAAACGCGCCGCGTGAAAATTTAGCTGCATATTTATGATTTACGCGAATTTTTCCCGCTGTTCAGTTCATATTGTTTTTTTCCTGTCCTCCGTACAGAGTGCAAGCGAAAAGCTGTCAAAAGCGGTTGGTTGGGAAGTCGTTTTGAAAAGCACATGCTCATGGATAATTTTGGCAAATTCAATCCTTCGTTGGTTTTCTTTTAATTCCACGCGCTAGTAATTTATTATTTATATGTTAATTTCACTCATAATACAAAAAGAATATAAAAGTGATAGTTGACATATGCGCAGGAAATAATTTTTCCTTGAAAAAGTTATATACCTATGTGTAAAATTCGCAGTAAAAATCTCACGTTTGTGAAAATGTTTATGCGACATAAAATATTCATTTTGTAAATGTTTTTTAGCTTTTCCTAAGTAGAGAAAAATGAAATTCACAAAATCAGCTTCTTTCTCCCTCTTTTTCTCTCTAGATCTTGTTTGTGGTCAAAGTTTTTTAATATTATTTCAATAAAAGACAACTCTGTTTTTAATTTTTTAGCCTTTTAAAAAATATTAATATTGTATTACAGTCGGTGAAACCAGACATTGACAGTTTCAATCAAAATTGCTTCCTTCAAAAGTATTTAATTAATTGTGGCAACGAAACACTCAGTATCACCGAGTCGCAGGAAACCGTAATATTCATACACATGTAATTTCATATAATTTGTACAATTTAATTTTATAACATTTTATTAACAATGTAATTTATATATATGATATGTATAATTATAAATATATTCACATTTAATTATTCTCCTAAGTGAGATCGTTTTTTTGACTTGATTGTAATAAAAACGGACGACTTACTTTCGTTTACTCTCGCTGCAAAGTACAGTGAAATTGAAATACAGACTGCTACACACTATTATCCAGTTGTTTTCATTTTTCGAAAAATTGTTTTTTCAGTAAAATTGATTATTTTTTTGTATATATATATAT
>NW_017259378.1:1723981-1727154 GCF_001594045.1 Atta colombica
TATATATATATATATATATATTAGAATTCTCTTTACCATTTTTATACTTCATATTTAAAGAGTTTTACGACATTTTGCACAGTCCCATTTTCATGCAAATAATCATCTTAAGAGTAATCTGAGGTTTTATCATCTTTATAATTCAAGTCAAAGGAACAATGTTTTCAACATTTCTCTTTTGACACAACGCAGCTTTGTAGAGTAGAGTTACACATGCAATTAGACGCTAAACGTTGAGAATAGATTTAGAATGAATGAATCCAAGTGCAATATTAAATTAAATCCTGACATAGAATTATATAAATTAATCGCTGCGACGCTTATGCACGCATTCTGTTATGTTACGCCATTAATACTGAGCAAATTTGATATCGCGTAATTTGTGAGCGTAGAGGAAACAGAGGAACTCGATTAAATTTAAAAAGTAGATTATATTATACAAAACAATAAAATATAAATGTGATAAGGATAAATTATATAACAATAATATCAACCAGCAAAAGGAAAAATTATCTGATACATAATACAATACATTCAATATACATATACAATAATTCAATAATTCGTAAATTTCTGTTTTACATAAATATACATACAATAATACAAATTATAGAATCGAAAAAATAATATTTAATTTTAATGTGTTGACTCTAGATTATAATTTTTAATTCTTAAATTATATCATAAAAAGTATCACACTATCAAAGTATTTCAATGGAAATTACGTTACTTTTATTTTTTTCAGCAATAATTGATGCTATTGAATAGCCAGGCAGTAATAATGAAACTGTGTTACGTAAGGAATAAGAAAAATTAATATCATCCTTTATAATCTCCATCTTATGAAGCCATTCTTTGTGATGTAACATTAAATCTTCTTTTCGCACGGTTACTCCGAAATTACTAAAAGTGAGTGATACTAAAATGCTAATCATATGCGACAGGCGGTTCATCCACTCTTATGCACTTGCTTGAAGAACCTCTTTTGCATGACGTGACATATAAGTCATTCGGTACACACATTGCGAACTGCACCATAATTATGTCTGTAATCCACGCTAATAACTTGACATTACATAGAATTTTCATCCTCATATGTATTCGACTTAAAATAAATTTTTTCTTTTAAGAAATGTATATAAAAAAATCATGGAAAATTTTGAAACTTCCAAAACACTAAGAAAACATTTATTCTATATAAAAAATGGCATCACTCAAATTTATTTGATTTTTTGCTATCCTGTGTAATAAAAATAAAATAATCTAAATCGCATTAAATATTGATAATTTAAGAGACTCTACGATCAATCTTTCACAAATACACTTTTTAAAAAATATAATTGTGCGTTTATATAAAGAACTATGTGCAATGAGATGTGGAAATAAAGAATATCAAATAGCGAATGTTCTCGAAAGCGATTGAAAATCGATATCGAGTGCTTTTAATTTAAACGTAATCTTTTTTTTCTCTCAATAAAAGACCTGTTTACAACGATACGGCATACGCGTCGATATAATAAGTTGCATGTACGCATGGCCGCGTGCTTGAAACGGGCGTGACACCTCCAGGCATAAACGAGATATTAATGCGATGACAATCACTTTTGCCTCTGACTGATTTAAATGACGCTTTTAAATGGCCGGAGCAGATTTAAATGGCGACGCAACGGAATATCGGAAAAAATTAACCGTCGCCCTACGCACAGCTGGAGTAATAAAACCGAGAGAATGGATTTTATGCTCGTAATGAAATAAAGGAAGTCGATAGTATCGACTGCGTGTACGCGGGTAGATTATTTATTGCTCGCGGAAGACACGCCTCGAATGACAAAGCCACAACCGGCGCAATCCTAAATTTTCGTGAGTTAATATCGCTAATGTCGTCATCAGAACACCTACATTCGAGTTATATATGTATAAATTTCCGCGAACACGAATTAATTCCCCAGTTTTGAAAATGCCTCCATTCATTAATTTACGGTGCAACGCAGAGCCTAAATTTTTATAGACCTTAGTATTAGTTCTATCGCTATAATTGGAAATCTCACATGAAATTAATACACAGTAATACATAAATCAATGCATATAATTAAAAATTCACGTATGTCAATATCGCCATTATTAATACATTAACTATTATTATACATATTATCATCGTTATTGAAACGCCCACACATTGAATTCTATATCACTTGATACCCTAAACTTCCAATATAGAAGTACGATTAATATACCATCTCTGAAACGCCCCCGTTAATTTACGGTGCAATGAACGTTATGTTATGAATTTGAGTTAACTACACTAACTTTTGCAAAGCACGGAAATGATATATGGTGAAACTCTAAATTTTTGTCAAGCTCCAGTTAATTACGAGCTGGTCACCGGTATTAGAAGTCAGACTACATGCGATACGCAATAAATGCTGCTCGTGTATAGTTAAAAACTGCTCTCGCATTTCAAATCGCGGTTTCATTACGCTAGATGCGCAATTAACGCCTCTGCCCGCACGACCCCGCCGATATAATGGTCGATGACCGCGATGCAGATCATTTTCGAATTATAAAGGATCGATTGGTGGAAAGAGCGATGCAGTCGAGATACGCAAATTGTTTGTTATATTGTCGTTTATAGGATGTTTTATCGTGTGTTACACAGAAGTGGTCGCTTTCAAAACTACATTATTATTACATGAAATACTGTTAATTATTCCCAGGGGATAATGGGACGACATTAATAGAGATGCGATGTTAGATGATCGCAACAGAGGATTACAAAAAAGAAACGAATCATTTTCGCACCGATGAATCAAATCACTTCTAATTTCAGAATGAGATCGGTACGAAACACGTGGAAAAAAAAATATCCTTGACGTGCGGGTGCGATAAAAACGGCAAGGTTAATTCAATTATATATATCCTCTTCACAGCTTTTAACTGCATTTACAGAAAGAAATGCCAATTAATTCTTTACTGCAGCATGTGTTGCTTTCATGTAACGAGCCAAGTATACAACAAGAGAAAAACAAACCATGCTCCTTTAATGGAGTCTGGCGGATTTACGGTCGCTTCTCTCCTTCTCTCTCCTTGCTCTCTCTCTCTCTCTCTCTCTCTCTCTCTCTCTCTCTCTCTCTCTCTCTCTCTCTTCTTTGTAATTGATTTCCTTTAATTTTTAG
>NW_017259378.1:1727486-1729381 GCF_001594045.1 Atta colombica
ACACACACACACACACACACACGCACGTATGTACGTACACGCGAAGAGGACGCGGGCGTGTTAAAATTTCCATGGACGATGAACGTCGAGCGTCGTGTGTGCCTCTTTGCGCCATTGGAATCGACGTTGTTGATTTGAAGAACCTACGAGACTTGCGGTATTGAAACTACTAGAGTGGACGGAAAATAAGCGACTACGAATGTGAAATCTATCTCGTATTTTATATCGGGCTTCCAATGTTACAGCCATAAATAATGGCTCGATATATTTTGATCACATTAGTTATTTATTCTCGTTATTCCAATTTTATATTAATACGCAGCTTTCGTTGATGCAATTCATTATCTCTGAGATGTTATTAAAAGATTTTTCTTAATTCTAGCATTCTTAAAAAATATTTTACGTTATTTGTGAAGATTGCTTCAAATAATATTAAAATAACAATTAAAATAACAATTAATATTGGGCTATCAAAAAGGTTCTAAATCACTCAGAAAACGACCATTAATAGTTGTTATTTCTGAATAAATTCCTATATTTATAAAAACAATTTTTAAAGACGATTTAGAATTTTTCTGACAACTCAATAATATTTTAAATGTTAGTTCGGAAAAGATTTAACATGAAGAAATTATTTGTTTCGTTGTGCAACAATTTGTTTAGACATTGGCTGCGTTCAGCAGATAAAACATTTATAATTATTGTAAAATTCTTTAATATGAATCTGATCCTTAATTTCTCACTGAATCTAAATGTACAATATGATAAAAATTTTACAGCAGTAATTGTAAAGCAGCTTTTTCCATTGGAACGCAGCTAATTTTTAAATAAATATTGTTAAATAAATAATTCCTTTATGTCAAATCTTTTCTGATAAATATGATTAGAAGACCGCGAAAAAAGCCGAGTTTATGCAAATATTATTCCATGCATTACGATTTTCGTTGTAGTTCACGAAACGAGGTTCCTTCTTAAAGCTCCGTTCCAAAACTTCCTCTTCAAGGAAGATTTTATTCTATATGCTATAATATACGTTACCTGTACTATATATTTCGAATAAAATTTTTCTTAGAGAGGAAGTTTTGAAACGTAGTGTAAGAGCAGGTGCAATCGGCATCACGGTCATTGATCGGACCGTTTGACAGCCGCCATGGTAGAGTGGGCCGAGAATCGCGGCCGAAGTATCGGCACGTTGATTTCGGAGCGAAGGAAAAAGCCGGAGTTCGCGGCACTACATCGATCGCGGTCAGAGCGCCTTGCTGCGCCTGACATTTCCCTGGCTCAAGGGTGAAAGCGTCGCGTGAGCTAGCTCTCCCTCGTTCTGTCACCAATATGTCCAATTCCAACTCGCTTTTATATCAGAAAAAAAGAAGAACGAAAATGTACGTGAGAGAGAGAGAGAGAGAGAGAGAAAAAGAGAGATATGAGTGAGACGGAGTAATGATGGATTCTTACCTGCACCCGACAGACCGACAGGACGCCGAGCAGCGCGGCTAGCGCCAGCATCCTCTTCATCCTCTTCTTCCTCTTCCCGGCCTACCTATTACGATCCCACGATTCTCGTCGAGAGTGTCCGCTCCGAAGATACTCTCCGCAGTAGGATCCTTCTCTCACCCCGTCCCTTCCTCCTCTCTTCCCACGAATGCGACGATGAGTGTGCGTCGTAACTCGTCGCGTATATCGTATGCCCGTGAGCGAAACGGAATGGCCTCGAATTCGATTATACTTATCCGTATATACGGTCTCGATATATCCGGCACGCGCGATACCGTCGTCGTGATGATCACCGAGAGCGCGATGTACTACTGCTGCCTGTCGCCGCCGCTGCCGCTGGGTGGGTCGCTCGCTCGCTCGCTCGCCGCTCGCTCGCCGTCGAAACAAGATGGCGGCGCGCG
>NW_017259378.1:1729481-1752249 GCF_001594045.1 Atta colombica
CGGCGCGGCGCGGCGCGGTGCGACGCGATGCGACGCGACGCGACGTGAGCCCGGCACGGCGCGGCGTGTCGTGCGACTTTCACGATTCGATTAGGCAATTAACGCGCGGACCGCCGTGAGGATTTCAATTAATTCGGTCAGTGCTTAACCAGTACGCCCGACGTTTACGGTTAAATAAACAAACCTCGTGTGATAAATATATATCTAATTTTAATTATCTCTTTTCTTCTTTGACATTAAATATAATTGATAGCTCTCGTTCGATTCATTCGAGCCTAACAAAAAAATGCATTTGTTCGGATTTTCAGATTGCGAGAAATTGTTTTAAAAAATCATATCCATAAAATACAATAAAGAGAATAAAGATGGCAGATGTTATTTTAATTATTGAAAACTTTTGCGCGATAAAGATGTAATTTAATGAAACACAATGTGATTTCTGTATATTTTGAGCAATCGGATGATGCTTAATTACGTCAGCTTGCTATTGTTGTTATCGTTTTTCAATAAAATTAATAAACGCCAACGTCCTTAATTGAAGAATTCAATTCCGCGGAAAAATATATGAGAGATGGGAAATTTTGTATATAAGTATTAATTATACAATTGTATTCTTCAATCTTCCATTTTTCTCCTTTATTCCAATAGAATTATTTTTCTAGATTATTCTCTTCTGTATATGGTTTCGTGTTTTTTTACTGTAATATTGTGAAAACATTGAAAATTGATATTGGAAATTGGCGTTGAATCCATTCGTGCGGGATTAAACGTAAATTTTAATATACAATTTTCCGGCTCATACGTCGATATTTTTGATTTATTTGGACTTTGATACTCATTACTGATGTCCGATTTATCGTTTAAATTATTCCATGTTCAAGTAGCGCGATGTTGTATGCATTTAATGAATTTATTTGTGGTCCTAAATTATAGAGGCGCAAGAGACCGCAAACGTTATTGTCAGAATTACGGAAATCTCTGAATTCGTAGGTCTGCACATGCCAGCGAAATATTTCCGAATAGAATTATTACCAACTTTGTTTCCTACGTAATTGAAACGGTTCCGGAAACAACGTTGTTGCCTACGCCATGCCACTTTTCAAACTTTACAGAAATTAATAAAAGCATTTGTTTGACAGAATATTCAACGAAGTGACTGCTCCGTCTAGTAGCATTTTAATAACTCGGTATTCATACACATTTCGACATAAACAAATTACATGCACTATTTAAATTTACTTTTAAATTTTATTAAATGAGAGAATGCTTTTACTATTGCAGAACTTTATTACGAACGTGTATAAATATTAACTATTTAAAAAAAAAGGCATGATTTTGTCTGTGACTACTTTGATTAATGTTGCACGATTCGTTTCGACCTTACAAAGAAAACGCAACTCTGTAATTTTCCCGTGTAATTTGAGAAAGCAAATGCATGCCAAGACTCATCCCGTAAAAATGCGAGGCACTCCTTTTGCCAATTAAAGAAATTCTTTGTCCCTTGTGCTGGGGGATGTCAAGAGAATCGAACCCGGCCAATCGCTGAAGAAGCGAGTATTCATTGTTATAAATTGATTCTATATCCAGAAATTTCCGCAAGAAATCGAGGCGATTGGGCGACGGAAGCGGCAACTAGAAGGAGGAATAAAACGGGTGAAGTGGATGACGATGAACGAAGACGAAGGGGTGAAATTGTGAGAAAAGGTGAGGTTGCAGTGGAACAAAAGTTGAAATATCTGCATCTATGGCAAAATCAACAACCTGTAGATACGGATTCTCGACTGCCGCTATCGCAACGGCAATAAAGTAACAAAGAAATCATGTTACCACTATATGGAGCACCACTCGAGAGGAGCAAGAACGACGAAGCACCCGTGCAAATATATTCCTTCGCCGAGACTCCGGGGATCACGTGTGCGCGAGCATTCGCAGGATACGCCTTTAAAAAGAGAGAATGTTTTGTTCGATGCAACCGTCGAACGGAAGTCGTTTCTTCGACAGCGAAAAATCCCTTGATTCCCGTCACATCTCCTTAAATTCACACTTTTTTGCACACCACGCGTATGCTATCATCAACTAGCTACCTTAACAGAATTTTCTCTGCTCCGTACACGAAAATAACAGAAAGAGATTTTTCCTCGTAAAAATACTCTATGCGTTAACGGGTTTCGAGTTAAAACGATTATAGGAACTTCAACGAATTAAGCTGCGGGAGGTCAGAATTGATTAAAACGTTTGATTCTTCCGAATGTTAGTAAAACACTGCCTTGCTACCATTGACTTAATTATTACCGAGATTTAATTCGGTGCGAGAGGGATAGCAAAGAGAATGATCAGATTATAAATTTTGATGGAAATTTTGAGTTTACCCCAGTTATGAATTGCGTCTGTTATAGATTAGCTTGTTGTAATAGCGTTAGAAAATTTGTATTAAATTTAACATATTTGATGTTTCACGTGTGTACCAAATCGATGATTCATTTTAATTTTTATGTTACACAGAAAAAAAGATTTTCTCTGCCGCTGTTAATCTTTGTTTGTTCTAATTGCTGCCGTAACCATAAATTTATAAACTACAGCGAAATGATTTGCTGTTGCTGCTATAATATATAGATATTATGGCTAAAACATTAGCTATGATATCTATATTTTAGTTGTTCATATATTTTACACCTGCCATTTAGTTATTGCAGTTTTTAACTACTTTCTTTTTTCTGTGTAATTTAACATAAGTTGAATATATAAAAGATGATACAGACTATGTAAAAAAATTATCACAAAAAAGGTAATCAATTTTCAATTAATATTCAGAAATTCTTATGTTTCAGAAAATTTTATTGAATCTGTTTTAATGTTGGATTCAGCAAAAATCGCTTAGATGGATAATTGTTACTTCGTATTATAATAATCCAAAAAAAACGAGTGTATCACCAACTAGAATTATTTTATTCATATTTCTGCTGCAAAATAAAATACAAGTCATTAAAGAGCGCTTGGAAATGGCATATTGCAATAACGCTGCACTCTCTTTCCGCTAATTTATATTAAAATGTAATTTAGCAATTTTCGTCCGTCGACTTTGAATGTTAACTAAAAATGCATTTTGCCAAAGAATAGTTTTTTAAATGTAAGCCTCCGGATTTTTTTAACTTGCTTTATATAAGTTAAAAATGACATTCGCGGACTAAAATACACATCCGCTCAAAAAATACATATGATAATCCAGAGCTCGGATTTAAAGTAAATTTTTAATTCCTTTTTATAGCTTTTTTCGCATCTCTCTTTGTATCGTACATTTATACGATTTTTATATTCTCCACGATTAGGCGCGAGACGATCATTGATTGAATAATCACATTTGTGCAAAAAGTGGCTAACAATTATTCGATCGCACGACCAGCTATGTCCTAAATTTTTCACAAAATGCGGTTAAATAAACATAACGTTGTTTACAGAAGTCGTAACCGAAAAAAAAAAACTATATTTGTAGTCGAGCCCCTCGTGCGTAACTACATGCAATCGTTACAACACATCGTTGGCTACGATAATTGGCTCCGCATGTCGAAATAGTAATTTTGCCATTCGATGTATCACATTCACGGAGCTACGTCGCGATACGTGGCACTGAAATAATACGTTAACGCGGCCGCGGGGAATCCCGCGCGTTTCAGAATCAATTACGAGCTCACGAATTGTGGCACGCTTTTATTTTCCGATTTTTTCCCTCCTCCTTCCCCCCCTCCCCTCCCCCTCTCTCTCTCGTTCTCTTCCTTCATCCCCTCTCTCTCTCTCTCTCTCTCTCTCTCTCTCTCTCTCTCTCTTTCTCTATTTATCTATTCCGTATGTCATCTCAAGCTGATGGAAAATATGAAGAGAAAAAGAGATAGAGAACGAAAGAGAAAAAAACATGCTCTAATACTATTTCTTCGAGGATAATTATCAGATCGTAAAGATGGCTTTGAATCTTCAAAAACCGCAGTATTTCGAAATTGCGGTTTCTTGAAGAAGCTAAACTTTATGATGAAAACGAGAAAGGTATAAGCGAAATGAAAGGGTTGCCGCTGCCGCGCAAAGTAACGCATTAAGTTCCGAATTGGATGGTCCGTCCTCCTCTTCGCAACAGCGCGGCCATTTTTCAGTGATAATACCGTGAGGGCCGTCCTTGCGATAAAATGCGACGAACAATCCGCGGTATCTTCTAACGCGAACAAATGGGGCAGATGCCACCCCGACCCGCCTCAGATAACGAGGGGATTGACGTGAATGACGTAAAGAAATATTGTTGCTTGTTTCTTTTATTGTTCACTTTATTTTCCCAATATCTTGCTAACTTTACGAAACTAAACTCTTATTTATTAGTATCACAAGATTAATAGTTCATTATTAATTGGATTGAAGAAAAAGAAAAAAATTAATAAAGGAATGTATTCTCTAAAACTTAGAAAGTGAATCTCTCTCTGAAGAGTGAAATCCTGCTGTTAAAGATTGAAAATTAAGCTACTTTTTTTCAAGACTCGCTCAATTTTTACTCTTTAAAGTGAGATTCCACTTCAAAGAATTTAAAGAGCAGATATGTGTTACATATTATACATTTATTATACATTTATATTATTAAATTTATAGTTAAGTTTTACTAGATGAACATCTGCGGCTATATTCCCTTTTTGTTTCGTGTGTATAAACTACTCAAAAGTAACGTAATGAGTAACGTAAGTTAATATCTGCTGGAAGTCTAGATACTATATAATTTGATATTAATTAAGACACATAGTTTTACTAACACATTTCAATCGTAAGCAATAGATCACAAAGTCAAACAAGAATGGATATGTTATAAGAGATTATATAAAAATGCAAGATTAAAAGTCACATAAAGATAAGAAAAAGTTTAAAGTTCACTATTACATACAGAACATAGCTCTCTCGTTTTAACCCTGACAATGAAAACGTGACCTATGAGGCGTATTTTTTTTCACTTCTACATAATCGAAAAATAAATCCGCGAACACCGAAGTTATATACAGCCTTCAATATTTGACTAAAAAATTCACCATGGAACGAATTCACTGATTTCAAACAAGAAAAAAACAATTTAACTGAAAAGAAAGTAATTTTTTGTTTTACCACACTTTATTATGATCGTCGGTGAGCAATCTCGTAATTTGAAAGAGCAAAAGGCAAATTTAAGAGAAAGAATGTAAGAGAGAAAAAACATTAAATATTACAAATTAAATTAATAGATATATATACATCAAATCATATTTTTTACAAAAAGCTTTTATATAAGCGAGAAGAAATTGGATTCTTTTGAAATTTTCATCAGGATCAGAAAATTCCTCGTCACTCGATCGCGCGAATCGCCCGCGCGAGCGAATCAACATCAAGCGAGCTCTCAACAACGCTCTTGTCTTTGGCCTTTTTCGGCGAGCACATGAAAATGCATGAATAGGTAGCCTTGGCCCGTGTGCCTTCGCCCGTGTGTCGGGTACCGTAGCCGTACTGGTTACCCTGGAAACGGTATCGATTTCAACCCTCAGCTATGCAGTAGGAAACCAGCACCAGCATCATGGGGGTCTCTTCACCCTGAGTTTCGACGAGGCGCACGGAGCCGGTTTCGACAACCCGATTACAAGGGCCTTGTCTCTCTCTCTCTTTCTCCTCCCCCACTTTCTTGTGACACCGCTTTCTCTCTTATCCTTCGAGGGTTTGTCCTAGGACCCATGAATGCTTTTCTGCCTCTGCCTCTTCTCCCCCCCCCCTCTTTGTCTCTATCCTCTCACTTTGTTTTTCTCTCTTCCTATCGATAGTCTCGATTGTCTCTGTTTCGCCAATTTACGAAACCGAATATGCACCTCTTGGCCTGAAAGTTATTATTAGCGCACCACAAACTGCAAATAGCCCCTCGATCGCCGTAGTAGATGATGGATTTGCGGATCTTCCTAATTACACGTGGATTGCATTATCGTGGCGCGAGAGTGTCGGTTCTATCAGAGTATAATTGGAATATTCAGTCGAGATTATCGATGAATCTGCGATTGTATGCGATGATAGCGCAGAGTGGCAATGATAATTATTTGAAGATTTAAAGTAAATACAGTTTAAATGAGATAATGATTTCTATCATTATATAATATTGAAAAAATCTGACAATTCAAAATGGATGAATTATCGAACATTGTCATTCAACCTAGACAATTTCATGTTTCATGCCATTAGGAATTTTTACTAATCTATCTACTTAAATCTATCGATATGTGTGTTACATATCGGTATGCATGTCGAAAAAACATGTTACATAAAAAAATTCAACAACTATTTGTTAAAAAAGCACATTGTGACATGATACTCGCAGAGTACGTTGTCAAGTACAAAATAAGTGATGATTCAGAGCGACTGTAATTTGCGAAATTGAGGTGTTATGGGGAACTTGGCAGTTCAAGAGAGATCTCTTGAGTAAGCGTCGCGACGTCGCGACGCGGTCGAAGGGATGACAATCCTAAATGCATAGAATATTTTTAAGGCCTGGGGCCTTGAGCTTAGTGAAAAATATTTCAATCGATTGTTTTTACTTGGCCAGCAACCATCGTCTACGTTTTTCCAATGTTTCCTCGGCGAGCAGATCCGACAAGTAAAAGCTTTCCGTTAAAACAAAAACTCACCCGAAAATTGTAGCACAAAGTTTTGTTATTCATTTTAAGGAATTATTCTCTGGAATTAAATTAGCGAAATATCTCGGCAATTAAGCCTAGTGGAAAAATTTCCATTAAGGAAAAATCTACTTGAGAGCCCTCGGAGACATCGTCCGTAAAATATTACGTCGTAATTCTGAGACGCCGTTTAAAATACGAAAAAAAAGAATCGTGTAAATTTCTCGATAAATTCGAAATGAGAATGTAAATATTCGTTCCAAAATTCTTAATAACTGTATGACGCATACATCGGATGCAAAAGGTTAACGTGCGATTGCATAATATAATTTTATTTCTATCGTAAACAAAATTACGTCCATTAAGAACGTTATACAACGTTCTGTCATTCGGTCGTACATTTCATACTTGTCGTATCCTTCAAAGAACATGAAATAAACGCATAAAACGCGCATTTTAACCCATTAAAGCGTGCACATGAAATAAAGCGCTCATTTGATACGCGTTATCGGTTACGTTACTGTTATGATGAATAAAACGCTCGTACGGAAAAGCATACAAACAAAGTGCTATAATTAAATTTTAGCATGTAAAAAGAGATGGCACATGTCTGCCGTTTAACGCATAAATTTTTAGATAGATTCTAATGCGTTAAAATAGCGCGGATATAAATAAATAACATCGAGCTCGTACATGCAAAACAGAATGGAGGAAAATAATTCAACCATATCATTGCTATGTATACGTGAATTATATATTAAAAATTACCATATTACATACCTTATATCACTTTTGAATACTTTTCGTTGGCAAACTGACTTCGTTGACAAGATTCGCCATCATTTCTCATTTAATGTTAATAATATTGATAATAATATACGTTAAAACACAGAATAATCCCGCGCTATTCGTGACATATGAATGTTAACTATCGGGACCATGAATTATTAATAGAGTGTAGAATTACAATACTAGCGTGCTAGTGCATCGGCTACAGCGCTGTCAATAATTTTCATTGTTCGTCCTTTTCTTCTTTCACCTCGTATAGACCGCAAACTTTGTTGGCCGGTACAGCTTTATCTGAAACAACGTCGTATTACCTTCAAGCTCTTTGTTGCAAAAATGGTACATGTCAAACGCGGGCAATAATCTAATGTTTTTCTATCGATTTTATATTGTCAACTTTTCGACTAACAATTCATATTATACATATAATTCGTTGCTCTTATATATACGACAATTATTTTCCATTACATGAAATAATTTTAATATTCATTTTTTTGTTAATATTACTTTGTGCATTTTTCAAAATTTAGTTCATGTCTCCGTAAGATAAAAGGTTCATTTATTCAACATACGACGGTATGCAAACTGGCAAATTCATCGATTTCCTTTCGCTCCACTAGTAGGATGTAACGGCGTCTCAGCTCACATTTAATATTTAAACGCGCTGCGAAGAAGAGTTACTCGAAGGCGACACAATGGCTGCAAATATATTATATCCTTCCCGTGAAATCATAACTATTCATCAATTTTTTATTAATTTAGAATCGCGTCACGTGAAAATTAAATCAAAGAGAAACAGAAAAAAGAATGTAAAAATAAGAAAAATTCAATCTTGAAAATTCATCTTGAAATCGATTCCTGATATCAAATATTGAAAATTTGAAAACCTCGTGAAATGGATTTGTGCAAAATCCTATTTTAATTCGTTTATCCCCCCTCCGTAAGGGACTCTTTTTATCATTTCCTTCTCAACGTCAATCACATGACTGTCAGTGAAATTTTTCGCTTAACTTGTGCTTTACGTCGCTTCACATCTCATTCAATCGATTCAAACGTCGGAAAAAGTTTCGCCACTTCCGCAAATTTGTTCGGAATTCCAGAGTTTTTTCACTTTTTACTCGTAAGAAGAAGCTACGTGATCAAGCGCCATGTTCGATCTACGTGATCTTCTCGATTCAGCAGTTGCTTCCTGGACCGATAGGTAAAACGACGCCCTAAAGTAACGTCTTAAAGACGGCTATTAGCTTATCAACGAATCAAGCTGATAGCGGAGCGTGTACAACCCCAAAAAATAGAATGTAAATATCCCAATGGGACTTGTGTAATCCCCTAGCTTCTTTGAGAAAACAGTTTTGATAACGCATTCTAGATAAACCTCGTTCCATCAATACATTAATTATTAATTGCTATCAAGGGCATTGTGTATCTGAGCCCCTACAACGCTTAACAAGAAAATCTCCCAAATTGTACAATTCTAATTTTAATGAAACTTTTTATATATGTAAGTTTTATACATAAATATGAATTTAGCGAAATCACCCCTTATAGTTAAAATTTTTAATTAATTTTTAACTTTTTTTGTAACATCTCAGAAGCTATTCAAGATATCAACAAATGTCTAATACAAAAATTTTATAACAAAATTACCTATATTTATTTACGCCAATAATATTTTTTTTAATTTGAGAAAATTAATAAATTTCGAAAAAATTATTTCTTTTCAAAATATTAATGTTAACATAAAGACGGTAATAGAAAAAGATTACATCAAGTAAATTAAATACTTTGCTAAACTTACCGATCATTTTGGGATAAGGTAGGTTAAGGTTGTTCATAATTCGGACGAACTCCTCCAGAGACTTGGACAGCCTGGGATTAAGAGCTTTCTCCTCGGCCACGGTGGTGACGGTTCTACCGTTGTAATCGTGTGCGGGGTATAGTCGGTAATTTCGCGGCAGTGTGAAGATCTTCTCGTGAACGGATTTGTACAGGATCGCGGCAGATCCGCCCTGCGCATAGGTGGTACAATAATTCGAGCGTACGGCAATTATGCCATAAAGCTATGAGACTTGTAATACACAATAAGTGAGAACAAAAAGCGTAATAAAACATAATTAATAAATAAAAATAAAGAATTAAAAATTTAATCAATATTAATACAATATCTTTTAAAATTGTGATGTGAATACACAACAAATCAGAAATAAAGGCCCTAAACAGTCAAGTTGGATCTTTAGTGCTTAAATAATTCCGTGCAAATTTATACATTTTCAATTCTGTAAATTACTAAAAATTTAATTTCGTATTAATTTGTTTAATAAAAAGTCATACAGTTGTTAAAAAAAAATTAATCTTATTAAAATATTTATAGGCACAGAGATATCATATTCTCAAGTGTTAAAATTGGTATTCATTGAAAATCAATAATTTAAATTTTAAATCAATGTCAGTCTTGTTTAGTTACTGTCTAACAATAAAGCAAAATTTAAAGTGAAGTTTGAAGTATGTCACGGATAAAAATAATGATTCCGATCGTTCTCATGTGTTAAAACGTCGTTTAAGCTGCGCTTTCGGGGGGAAGAAAAGGTCGAGACACGTTTATAAAATGCACCGACACGCGGTCGAGCACGATGATGGACGGCTATTCATCACGCGAAAGTTGCGGAGAAGAAGTCTTTCATATTCCCGATGATATATCGACGTTTATTTGCACTACGTGTGACACGTAGTGAAAATGTTATTGCACGCGTCCGTCGAACGTTTCAACGAGAATTCAGGATGCCACCGCGTCGTCCGCGTCTGTTCTAGGTCGGCATCGATCGTCGATTAGTTGTGACATTTCAAATAAACCAATCATTGATATCTGACAATTATATAGGCGACAAATTGCAAACGACACTTCTGGTCCGAAGAAAAGAGCCGCTTGTTTTTTTGATTAAACGATAGCAATGCACTGAAAGAGACGTAATGGCAACTTGCTGGCTGAAATTAATATCTACTTGGGTCAATGAACTCGGGAGTGCGGGTCGATCAATCTAGGAAGATTTTCATGAGTCACGTGCAATCTGTCTACATGGTGTGCTTAAAATTACCGCACTTTTTCACTTGGATTTTTTTTTAACAAATTTTAAGGGTTAATCTCTTCAAGGAAATTTCAATTAAACAACTTTTATTAAATTATAAATGAAATTTAAATTCATAACAATAAATCAAATTTAGATAATCCTATTTTTATTCGAAACGCATCTTAGTGCTTAATAATATTTATTAATTACTCGAATAATTTTATTTAACTTTAAAAATTTCAAAATTACAAATATTTATATAACTAAATCGCAAAGATAATTTAAGTCCATTTTAAAATTAATTTATAATAAAATTGATTAATGTATTAATATATTATGAATAAAAGAGTCATATTACTTGTTCATTTTTATTAAGGATGTATTAAATAGAGAATTACTATAAAAAAATTGAAATTAGAAACTTATACTTTTTATATAAAAATGAATGTTTTACATATGTGTGTGTGTGTGTGTGTGTGTGTGTGTGCGTGCGTGTGTGTGTGTGTGTGCGTGTGCGTGTGCGTGCGCGTGCGTGTGTGTGTGTGTGTGTGTGTGAAATAGTTCAATACAATAAGATGGATATTTATATATTATTTATATATTTATTGTATAATTTTATAAATAAATATACTGCTTATTGAAATAATTTTTTATCTAGATTCTAAATTGCTACAAAGCAATTCTAAATTGCTACAAATTTTTTGTATTATTTTCATACAAATGCAACACAGAAAAATCTGTAATTTTTCACAATTCTTTTATTTAAAAAATACGTGTAATATATTTAAGAAAGAGATACAAAACATCCTTAAAAAAATTTTTAAAGTTAAAAATCTGTAGATTAATTAATTCTAATTCTATGTAATTTGATCTTCATATGTCCAGTTAAAAATTGCAAGCAAAACGAGAGTACAAAAATGTAATAATATTAACGGCGTAGGAGATCGCATATTCTCCGCAAAAAAAGCGTGAATGCAGTTTCCTTGAGGACTGCTTTCAGCGCACATTTAACACTGGACATGGTCGCCTAATTGTGAGTTTCGTTTATTGGGCAGTTTTTATTTATAGCTAGATCTCGAGATAAATTAGCCAGAATGCAATGGCACGAGTTAATAGTACTAAATCAAGAGTCTAGAGAACCGTACTCAGTTTTTCTTTTACACGATATAAAAGTTCAGATTTTTCCCATTTCTTTTCGCATCTTCTTTCCTTTATGATCAAAGAAGATACTCATAACGAGGTAAACGGATTTTATATTAAATATTATTGCAAACATTCTCGCTCTTCGGAACCAGAAGATATAACACTGTTGTTTCCTTTAATCACACACATATGTACGATCGAAGACACGGATATCACGTGCAATAATCACGCGTATCCGCAAAGAGACACGACCTTTCTAGCGAGTTTCTGGACTGAGCTTACCTGAAAGTCAGTTCTGCCGCATCCTCGTATCAATAGCGCATCACCCGTGAACGCGATTGCCTGCTCATCGCAAACGTACGTGACGCAACCTGCACAGATATCAGATGGAATATTTACGATATCGCGCTTCACTGCACTTCGACCGCCATCCGGCAAATATCGTGTCATTTTTCAAGCCAAATATGTATTTATCTCTTCGCGGCGATTCGCTTCGTGCCGTAATCAGACGACACGATAAACTCGCGAGCTCTCACTCGTCGGCTCGTTCATTCTATTTGCGATATCGCATTCGGCAAAAAAGAAAAATAGGGAAGGTAAAAAAGAAAGAAATTGCGAATAGATATATTATGCGGCGTTCGCTCGAAAAATATTGGTATGCAATAGATAGGTGTATTCGACATAGAAAACATGATTCGTATCTCCCCAGATATAAAAAATGAATTAAGTTAGAATTAAGTGAGGTAATTGGAAGATTTTCTGCAAACGCGTGCGGTAACTTGTCAATAATAGAATTACGATAACTATTTTTCTAACAATTTTGTAAAGAGGTCAATGATCACGATTTTACAAAAAATAAATACAATCTGACATTAAAATTAAATTCCAACTAGAATTATTTGTGTTATTCGTATGTAACGTATGTATGTTTTACAAAATATTTACCGATTTTCCTTTCTCGCGAAATGTATGCGGTACATTTTCCGTGAAAGAGTTGAAATATCTAGGAATTTAATCAGCATCGTTGGAGTTTTACGATGTATAGGAATGAAGCTGATATCGAATATCTAACCCGCAGGTATTTAATGCACCCATTCGCGTATTCGACACAAAAAATCGAATCTATCGAGCGATAATCGAGATACATAGCTAAGTAGACTTTTAGGATTTTTCCCGAAACGATTGAGCCGCGACGAGTAGCGAATTCAGCACGATCGATAAGAATGACTGTATCCCTTTTTTCATCTCGCTTCGCCGTACAATAAACTTCAATAACGCAGTACATATATATGTACATGTTTCGAAGCTCTCTCTCTACTGAATATCATAAACATTTGAGATTAAATTAAAAATAAAAGTTGTTCATATCATCGCTAAAAATTAATAATTTTATAATTAGCAAATAGTAATTACAGAAAATTCTGTAAGTTTTTCTGAGTTTCTAAACTAAATATAATTACGGTTTTTATTCAATATGGAATAAATTATTTCAGTGACAGTTTAATTTAAAAATTAATTACAAACTTTAATATTAATAGAGGAGCAAAACAAAATGATACTCTATCACGTTTTTGCTAAAGTTCAGTAAAAAATTCAAGCTGATCGATTTAAGTTTATAATTTTCAATAGTGAAGATTAATTTCGGGACAGCCTGTATAAGAAAATTTACTTGATATATTTAAGTGAAATTTCCTCAATGATAAAAGAGGATATTAATATAAGAATACCTGTCTTGAAAAAACTGCAGAAAATTGCAATTGCGATATAACCTGGATAGAGAACAGCTCAAGTTAATCACTCCAGAGACTATATCTCATACGCAACACGCGTGTAAAATTCAAAAGATTGCAGCGCATACTTTTCTTCTTCTGAAGATAATAAAAAGGAAAAAAAAATATGAGAGGATAGACAATGCAGAAATATTAAGATAAAATTTTCATCTTTTTTAGAAAATTTGTACAACATAAGAATAATATGACAAAAAATTATACATAATAATATTAAATTATAATAGTATATAATATAAAATGAGAATAGAAAAATTTTTCTATAAAATTTATTATAAATAATGTATTTCAAAGTTTAAAATTTAAAATCGTAATAATTTCTTATATTTCTATTTCCTCTCTTTTTTAATAATCTACATGTCAGAAATTATTAAATTTATATTGTATTTTTAAATATAATATTTAACAAAATTTGCACGTGCTTGTCTTTCTAACAGAAGCCGCAATTGATCAGATCGATCTTGCATTCGAGATGTGAACGCGCGTTATATTTTCGATCTTTTCAATCTATGTATAAAATAGAGCCGCCTCTCATAAAAATATTTCGCCGTATTTTTTTTCGGCACCTCAATTAATAAAATAATAGATCGGGCGAACGCGCGATCGATCGCAAGAAATGCACCTCGATATCGCAGTGGTATACAGACATGTTCTGTAACATTCCTGCAACATTCATTGCCCCGAAACTTTCGTTACATCACTCGAAAGTCGTGTTTTGTATTCATCGCGCGAGTGCATTAAAAATCGCGTTAAACCAGATTGCGTCATGAAGATTTACAGAATATGTTGTTGTATACTGGTATTCGAAGGGAAAAGCTTGAAAAGAAACTTGTGGTTTTAATAGAATCTAAAGCAACTTTTTCTTTTAAATAAACCGAGACTTAAATAATTTTACTAAAAATGAACGTTAACAAGCAAAATCATTTTCGAAAATGATAAAGATAAGAAAAGAGAAAAATACAAAGGCATACTCATTTTTCACTCGTAGACTCAACAAGACAATATATCATATACATATATCGTAACGCGAAATAGCTCACAGAACATGTCGAGAAAACGCTGAAATCCACGTATGTATCAAATATGATACACTATGCACTTAGCCCCTTATAGGGCAGCGTTGTGCTCTATTTTACCACTCCATGTAACTGACACATAGGTGATGGTGGGATGCTAGCTAAATGGACAATGGTATAATATTTTACCGCACGAAAAAATAGGCAAAAGCAAAAGTTACATTCTCCGAGCGACAAAAAAATAGTTTTATATATTTCACCAGTAATATGTATAACTTTAATGGCATCAATTAAGCGCGTATCGATTTCTCCATTTTTTAAAGATTAATGAGTTGCAAAGTGGAACAGTATACAGGTGTATCGTGAAAATATTTAATACACCTAAAATTTAAAACACATTAAATAGAGAACATCTGAGTTATTAAAAATTAAGATAAAAACAAATAATAAATTAAAAATATGACTAATGAAGAAAATATATTAATTCGTAAAGGCTTACATCTTTTTAATCATATAATGTAATTTATAATGTGATGAACAAAAGATATAATAGACACAAGACTAAAAAAACTATCCATTATCTTTGTGTCATTTTTTATTCACCACATTATAAGCTACATCATATATGAAAACTAACTCATTTCGGAATTCAATTTTTCATATAATTAATGCGGGATCCTTCATAAATATTGAAAATTCTGATTGTATAATTTCCATACATGTTGATATATAATCCGATTTTAATAAATATCGATTTATCCTAAAATTCCATTGCATAAATACTCTCAACACTCTGCACAAGTTCTCCAGAGTACATTACTAACAAAACCAAATCTATGCGAAGAGAGAATGTTCCTAACCTTCAGTATGACCTGGAGTGGGCAATATTCTCAGTTTATGCCTGCCAAATTGAACTTGATCGTTTGGTTCTAGAAGTATGTCCGCCTTAGCACCGCTGCTACGCGATATCATAGACTTGCAACCAGGCAACAGGCATTTCAGTCGGCCCGTCCCAGTGATGTGGTCTGCGTGCATGTGGGTGTTCACTGCAACAATAAGAAAGATTATTGGGCATGTTCAAGTCGGTAAAGTAGCTAGGCTGCTCGCCAAGCAAATGAATATGATTGACTGTTACTTATAATCCAAGCAATCATATTCAATCGCTCGACGAACAAACTAGCCGCTTTATCCGGATTAAATGCGCCCATCGCCAAGCAAGACGCAGAGCAAAGACGCCATTGCTCTTAGCAACTTTGTTCGGCTTGAATGCGTTCATTGTTATCAAATGCATAATGATAAGCGCCGAGTCCGCGCGAAATCGCGATTATATGTTTTCATATTATGTTACATACAGGGCGTCGCTTAACGAAAAATAGGATATAATTATCCCAATGTAGAAATGATAGTTACGAAACTTTAACCTAAGATTTGATATCAATAATGCCAATATCGTTGTAAATTTGAATAATTTAAAAATGATTCTAAGGAATAGTAATTAATTTTTAAAGAGATTTATATAATACTGGCATTTAAAAATTTGTAGCGAACAGATGCTTCGATATTGATTAAAAAGTCTAAAATTAATGTTGAAAATTCTATATTGAAATAGTTTGTACATTATTTTTAAAATATTATGCATATATATAAATACTCGTGGATGTAATTCAATTTCAATAGATAATTAAATTATGTTAAATCTATTAATCTAATTAGCGGCCTCGCTCTCTTTGTATGACTGAGTTACGAATAATGCGCATAGTTTTATGGGAGTGGGGCGGCATTAATGGCGTTTGCATTATTGGAAAATGGAGAGAGGTGTATTATGGAAATGTCTGTTTGTTCGGGACAGAATTGGCACACGCAGAATTCCGCATAAACAAGTGCATACGTTCCACTTAGCCAAAACGATCTCTTGTAAAAACCACTTCGCGGTCTGATAATACAATAAGTAATAAGGCAATTCTATCAACCTTTTTCATCATGATATTATACGACGCCATAAACTTTGTCCCTTCTTGCCAAACCGAAAATCCTTTCGCCATTAAGGGTGCAAATTTCGGAAGGATTAATGCTGTCTACGCAAGTAGGGGCAGATGCTAATTTATCTTGACTCTGAAATTAATAATAATTAGAAATTAAAGTGCTTTAAAAAGGAAAGCAACACAAGGATCATAATATATGTATAAAATTGTTTACATTCTATGTTTAAATTTTGATATTGCATTTTAATATTTTAAAGATATTTACTATGTATTAAATCTATATTTAATAGCATACACAGTAATAAAAAAGTTTTGACTACAAAATTTTACGTATTTATCAAATCATCACCAAATAGCACGCTATTTGTCATTATTTTGCCATAAAAATAATTAAGTACACAACGTCAGTACAGTTTGCTAATAATGCATTATTAAAAAAAGAACAAATTCTGAAAGAAGGGGGAGGGAGGGAGGGAGGGAGAGAGAGAGAGAGAGAGAGAGAGAGAGAGAGAGAGAATTAATTACGTCTTATTAAATACTAAAAAGCACCAAAAGATTTTCATCGATTGATGAACTGAAGACCGCTTTGTTGGCTAGATGAGAGAATTTATCCATAAAAAAAATACACAGCCATCATTGAGTTCTTAAAGCACCTTAAAGCTTATTATATTAAAATAAAACTAAAATATAAAGTTGGCTATTTTGAATATTAATTATTTTTCATATTTATTATAGCATATATTTAAGATATAATTAATTCCAGAGTTTTTTATGAAATATATTAATGTTTAAAAAATACAAATTGTGATCAAATTCATATCTTATATATATTAAATTTTTTTCTGTTTAGAGATATTATTACAATATTTAAGTGTAACATATTTCACTATCTAGAGCTTTGCCAACATTTCAAAATTATTTTTTTTCTATTATTTATTATTATTGCTTCGATTAGCAGACATTTTGCGATATATAGTATATAATATACTCCAACAGTATTGTTGATTAGTCAAACTTTCAATCAAGGGTTAAACTTAATTAATTTTCATGCAAATCCACCTTCGTACGCGATAAGCACGATTTGTTGAAGTAATGCTCTCGTCGTGATGATACACTTGGGAATTATACATCGGCCGCGAAATCATATCGGCTCGTGCCGAAGTCGAAGTTCTTTATCGAAATTGGCGAAGTTCGACAATATGCCCGAGCGCACTCTCACCGGGTTTATAGTCCATGGGCGTGTTAACCCCCGGGACAATGGCGAAACTATGCGGAGTCCACGACCGTCCTTAACGGCGGCAGGATTGCATGCTAATTCATTACGAAGTTCGGCAAATATTGGTCGGTTAGTAGGATAGTTCGCGATATAACTCTGCGCCCTCAACTCGTAAATCACGGCACGGGGCATCGCGTAATTGCCGACAAGTACATTTCCGACGATATCGAGTAACGACGCCGGTAAGATAATACGTTTTGTTGTTAATTAGTGTACATAATTAATTAGTTATCGATTCGAGTGTTTTACGTGTTGAGTACGTCAATAAATGTTAGGTTTCCGCAACCGCAGAATAATTAATATTATGCAATGTTAATAATCGTACTTTATATTTTAAAACAACATCTCAATAACTCTTATCAACTATGCGTCGATCGATACAGTTGAGAAACGTTTCAGAATGTTCAGTTACATCAAAATTTGCGAAATAAAAAACCCAAAAAATTGGAAAAATTCTATTACACGTAACGTTATGGAAGTGGCTATCGATATTGATTTGGCACTTCACGAGTTGTAAAAGTTAAAAGGGCAATAAACGTCGATATGTAAAGCTTAACATCAGGTAGATATTTCTAGAAAGTTTCCCGAAATTTCATAGTTGAGGCAACGCTTTCGAATTTGAACCGATATTTCAAATCTAATAAGCTTTTTAATAGAACTCTTCTAAAATGATCAGTGTGTAATATGTTACATCATAAAAGTACAAGTCAAACATTAGAATAAAACATACGAGGATATTATTATAATATTTTCTAATATTTTTTTCAATTAAATATATACAATAGATTTTTTTAAACTTACGTGATAGAATCAACGTAAATAAGACACTTTTTTTTTCAAAGTAAACAGCGATTATAAATATTCACGTGGTACTATTTTAACGCGCTACATCACAAAAATTCAAATTTACTTACAAAATATATGCAGGTAAACTACACGTGTAATCGACCTAAAGTATAACACGCAGAGTACACAATTCTGACTAAATAATATCGAATGATACGAAAAACTGCATAGCACTTCCGCGCGTCGCTTTTTCGCTATTTTTCGCAAACCGCAATATTTATGGGTGAGATAATGATCTCGTTTGATAACTCACGGGCATATTTCAGCTTTAATCCCAGATCCTCGACGATTGTTTTGTCACGATCAGCCCATTCGATGACCGGATCAATTAAAATCGCTTCCTTATCGCTGATATCGGCTAGTAAATACGTGTACGTACTGGATACTGGATCGAAAAGCTGGAAAGATTTAAATAGTTATTCATTACTCTTCCTAACAATCATCCGGATTTAAAATTACATTATCCGTATTACGTTATAATATAAATGACATATTATTATCGTTTTAATGACAATATAATTCTTGTGACTATGTCTTTATAATTACATCATTACAAATAGCATTGATTAAATACGTGTACATTAAAACGCTAAAAAGAAATAAACGTAATAAGATAATTAGCGAAAAATGATCATCAATTAGACGTCGAATTAATGTCGAAATAGTCATATCAAAATCGATTCGATATCAATTCGATGAGTTATTTCTCGCTGGAAAGCATGTAAATGCCCCATCCATATGATATATTACATTATACACGATAAAAAATCGCAAAAAAAAAAAAGATAAAATTCCATATTTTTAAATAATATTTGCCGCACATGTATTTCGATTCTATATAAATACTACAAACTAAATAAAAATACGATAGATAAGATAATCAATTGCAGGCAACAAACAAATGTCCACATTTTGCAACGTCGTTTAACAACGATTTGTACATTTTGAATGCTGTCACATGTTTAATTGTACCGCACCGATTCTCTGATTCGTGTATATGCGGGAGGCAAGGGGACAGCAGAAAATATAATTCTTTGAGAATACACGAAACTATACAAAACTATATTTTCATGAAGCGTAAATGAAAAACAAAAATGCTTTTTTATATTTTTTTTCCCAATGTTAACGTGCAACATTCATTAATCCAGTCAGCACTGAATTGTTTTTGGGAATAATTCGAATATGTAATAATTTTTGTTTTTAGTCAGATTTCACCTGCGTTTTTATCCGATTCTGACTTGAAATCTACCGAAAAACGAAATGCGCTTTGCTTTGAGTATAAAACTAAATATGAACGAAAATACAACGCTTTTTGTCATCATTTCTTTATTCGACATGACCATTTATCCATATTCGCAAAAATGAATTTGAATTAAATTCATTTATTTGATAATTTTCAAGTAGGTAGTACATTTCCTCTAACTTCTAATATTAATGTTACATTTTGCTGTAATATAATCTTGTTGCGCAGAAACTAACAAGCGTAAAAATAATGATGAATATTTGCATTCCATATGTCAAGATAAACTCAAAACCGATTACCTTTCGACCGGTAAATCAAATTTTTGTTCAAACCATTTCAAACGTCTGTTGAAATTGTAAACGGTAAAAGCTTCATGGAAAAAAAATACGCATTCAGTTACGGTTGACCAGTACAATATAAAACATTATATGCAGAAACGAAGCAGATCAAAGAACACCCTGTGTTGAAACTATTGCGGTAAATAGTGCTGAGTGAAAAAGAATAAAAAAAAAAAGAGAGAATTTACTTAAAATATATTCGTTAGTATTATATAACATATGGAACGTATAATAAAATTATGAAGTTATGAAAAATTTCACATGACATTTTTGTTAGATAAAGTTTGTTTCATATTTGTGAAAAAAATCCTCTCTTGAGATATTTCAGTCAGCCGGAGGTACTTGCACTTTCTACATCAAAATTTTTGCAATCCGAGTAAATTCTCGGATGTAAAGTTCGTTCAAGGTTATTTCAAATATGTTTCAAATGCGAACGCGAATGTCAATGTTCTCCCTGACCGCGCTTTTCTACATTTTTCTCCAATCTCTTCTGTTATCCCTCGAAATCCAGATACGGAGTTGCTTTATTTTATATGCAGCCAACGCAGAGAAAAAGAAAGGTTCTACCTTTTTTAGTTATATTTTTCTATATCATACTAATATAATACTTTCTTTTTTCTGTTTCTTTCGAAATATCAAATATATATTCATTTTATTTAAAGCTCTACATAAAATGGATCTTAGACCTATTCCGAGATTTATTCCTCCAAAATACATTTTTATACTTTCCAATAATATTCTTCGTACTTTTTTTCTTTTTTTTCCAAAATTGTAATAAATTAAACATAAAAATTTTATTAAACAAGCTATTTGTAGATGTATTTAAATCAAAATTAAGATCGTTTTTCAAAATAATTTCAAGATTAAAGTAAAAAAAACTCATATATTAAAACTTATATTTTAAAGATTAAAAATTTTATTTAAAAAAAAGAATCAAGAATTTAAAATTTTGATTCTAATTAAGTAATTATTTTAAAATAAAATGACTTCAGTCAAACCTCTAAAAATTAATTTAATTACTTTAATACGTGATTAATTTATCAGATAGTGAATCAGATAATTTTTTAAAGACAGAATTATCGCTAATTAAGACATTAAAGTTCAGTCAAAGTCATTTTTATCTTTATATGAAAAGTGTGAGAAGAAGTAACTAAGGCTGTCACTATTCCAATTTTACATTTAAAATCATTTTAAATATGCTTGGTTTTTATCGACTGGAAGACGTGATTCGAATGAACTTGCAATTAGCTGATATGTCGGCTAATTATATCACATAGTTTAATTTAAAATATTCAATTTAAATTATTCAAAGAGAAATATCAAATCTTTTTGAATTATTTATTATAAAATCTCTCATACAAATTAAATATATAATTTCATACAAAAATTTTATTTAATGAATTATTATCAGCTAACTACTTATGTATAAAATTACCTGAATGATTGTCAGATCTTTTTAATTACACTTTTATATAAGATTGGTATATAAAATATATACGATTTCATAGGAAAATTATTTAAGAAATTCATTATCGGCTAAGTTTATACGAATTCATTCCCATGACCAGACGATCTTGAATGTATAATCGAACTACCTTAAAACACTGCTCGTCAGATGACGTTGCAGTCAAGGCAAACTCCTTGGACATGCGCCGGTTAGTAAACTTATCGAACTTATCCTTCGCGCGAACCTTACCTGACGAAACAGGAAATCCTTAGAAAAGGGCACTCGCTCCGTCAGAACGTCAATCATGGCGTGTTTTGCACGTGTCCCGTTTCTCCATAAAATTATTGGCGATGATACTTGGTAGAAATTACGGATCATAGCTCGCTTATATAAAGCCAATGTCACACTCCTCGTCTCGTCACGTAGCACTACGCATAACTACCGACGATAACGACACAAGCTTCTACTACTTCTGGCGTCCTCAATTTATGTCTTCTCGCTTTGATTCCGCAACATTGTGCAACACTTATCTTTTACCATCGTTTTAATCGAATCAGTTTGTCATATCACGTTGTATCACTCTCTGATTATTCAATTACGAGAAATCATTATTTCTATTGATGAGATAAATGTGAATTACATTTGTTATCGAGCGATATGCAGATGTTTATATCATGTGGTCACGCCTTTTCAAGACGACCGCTTGTCTTGAAAATTATATAATCCTTGATAGTCTTCTATCACCTTGAAAGCTATTTCCGGTTAACACTTATTAGCATTCTTTGAAAATACATAATTATGATAGATTTGGAAAATGTAGCCGATTTCAAAAAATAAAATATGAGAGCACTAATATAAAATAAATAAATTATATTTAGTCGATTTATTGCAATTTATTATTCGATATTAAAGATGTATTATGATAGTTACTTTTCATTTAATGAACACAAGTTAATACAAGCGTCATTTTATCCTTTTTGACATTCAGAGAAAACTAACTAAGATAGATGACTAAAATAGAATGACATTATGTCGACTTGTGTCATCAAATGGAAAGCACCCGATGTTCACCAATACTCATTGATGGATACACAAATTTGTCAAGAACCATTGGTGCGCTGCAAGCAGAATTATTTTTTATATTAAATATGAAAAGATAGAATAATAAATTATTATTTAAATTATATAATAT
>NW_017259378.1:1752376-1757624 GCF_001594045.1 Atta colombica
GTGTGTGTGTGTGTGTGTGTGTGTGTGTGTGTGTGTGTGTGTGTGTGCGTGTGCGTGTGTGCGTGGGGTGATATATACATATATATACACCCCAAAATTAATTTAATTATTATTTATAAGACATTGCTTTTATCTCACCTACATAATGATGTTCATGTAAATAGGACTTTTATTTCAGAAACATGATATTGCGAAGCATTTGTCCGACTTTTTGAATTTCCCGCTTGTCGCCTCGTGTCATGAAATCCTAGCCGTTCCTTCGTTACTTGGGCTTTGCTCTTTCCGGTTTGTATTCTCGCAAAGGTGTGTGGTGTTGACAATTCTTTGGCAATTTAAGTTGTTTTTAGTGAATATATGAAAATGTATATTAAGAAACATATCAATTTAATGATTTTTACTATTTTTACCAATAATTAGGATCAGAACATTAATTTGTATTTGACACGTGTGATTTGTGTACATGTGCACTAATTCATATATTGATTATTTTATCTAATTAAACTTTCCTTTCAGATGCCGTCTGTAACGCTAAAGGACGTCGATCAGCAAAAATTTGTGAAGGCTTTCGCAGCTTTTCTCAAAAAGTAAGTAAAAATATCACAGAATGAAAATCCTAACCTATAACTATAACCTATCCTCTTATAACTATAACCTATCCTCTATGTAATGTTTCGAACACATATTGAATTGTTCTTATTTATTTTTTATCATTTAATACTACTATTAATTCTTTTCTGTATTATTTTAATTCACTTTTATAAAAATTTCTGTTTCACATTGTATTTTGCAAAAATAATTATATACTCTCATGGCTGTTTTTCTTTTAAGAAATACAGTCGATACAAGTATTATTCTATTTTTAATGTTTATTAAATGCCAAGAAAAACAAAATGATATTTGTGTGTCAACTGTATTTTTCAAAAGGAAAGCAGCTTGTATATACTTGCTATGATATATTTTGTAATTCGACTTTATAAAAATTTAGAACTGGCAAGATGCGGGTACCAGAATGGGTAGATATTGTGAAGACGGCGAAATTCAAGGAACTGGCTCCTTATGATCCTGACTGGTATTACATCAGATGTGCAGCTCTGGTGCGTCACATCTATATTCGTAGCCCAATCGGAGTCGGTGCCGTTACCAAGATCTTTGGTGGACGCAAACGCAACGGCACTCATCCCAGCCACTTCTGCCGATCGGCAGGTGGTGTCGCACGCAAAGCACTCCAAAGCTTGGAGCAGTTGAAGCTGATTGAGAAGGCACCCCTTGGTGGACGCAAATTGACTAGCCAAGGACGCAGGGACTTGGATCGAATCGCTGCACAAGTTAAAGCTAAGAGCAAAAAGCAACTTAAGCTTCAGGAAGTTGTAATGTAATATTCTTTTATGTTTCTATAATAAAACACATTTAAATACTTGAATTTTGTTTTTTTAATTGTATAAACAATTTTATCGTTGGTAAATTTGCTGAATAATATCCAAGAATTTCTTTAATAATAGAAATTTACCCTAAGTTAAATTTCTATTATTAGAATCTTCCTTTAATCAGATTTACAATAGTATTCGTTTTTGATATAGTCGAAGATACATATTCATTAGAGTTGTTACACTGTATGCAAAATATATTTCTTTGGCAAATGTATTAGACTATTTTAGTAAATATTAGTATTTAGTAAATATATGCTTAAAATATTTTATTATTAATTGTTTAAAATATAATATCTTTTTATCCATATTGCATTTATGCAAAACATTATTTCTTTTTTAAGTTTTATTGAAATATACAGAAAAAAGTGATTTATAATTTAGTAAGAAAGAGATAGTATTTAATATAGGTATAAATGTATCTGCATCTTGTTATATATAATTTATAAAACTTCTGTTATATGACATAATGACATGAAATTTAAATAAAAAATGTAATTAAAATGTAATTTGTATGAAAATGTCAATGTCAAAATTAGACAAATTTCTTTTAAATTAAATAAGTAAAGAAAAGGAGGTCGAGACTGCAGATATACAATAATATTTTTGTATGTAAATTCTAAGTAGATACATCTTTCAGTTACATGAACTGTATACCTCTACTCAAATTGCATGTATAAATTGAAGCTGAGATAATATTACAATTAAATTGATCATCGATTTGATAATGATACTACTAGCATCTTAAAATACTGTAAAGAACTTAGTAAAAAATAGCTAAATACTTTATTTTGTTGATCAAATGTATATATTTCGATTATCTAGAAAAAAGAATTATAAATCGAAAAAAGATTAGATCTAAAAAAAATATTACATTTTCGATTATTTTACAACTAAAATAAAAATCCATCAATTATGGTCTTAAAATCATTTATATTTTCATAAATATTCGCTAGTCATTAAAAATTTTAAATCATGAATCATTCATTCACCTTTTCAATTTCCCGCCATTTCTCGGGTGCTGCCATCTAACGTTGTCACATCGTAATCGTCGCCATCGACTACAGCGGATGACAGCTCTGAATACGCTTCGTTTCATGGCTCGCGTTTGGTCGCGCGCGCGTCGGCAGCGCCGCCTCAGTGAAACTTCGGCCGCAGTCGCGAGTGTTTCGGCGGTACTCGGCACCGATCGAGATGGTTAGGATGCGCGATTAGATGCGAGATTCAAGTGCAAAAGGAACATCCCCGTGGACGGTAACTCTGCGTATGCGCGCGCGCGCACGTGTGCCCGCTAACTCCGATCTGTTTTTATGTATTTGTGCGCGTCGGTACGTCCTACGTCCCGCGTGACCTGCGTTCGTTCGCCGCGGCAGTGTGCATGCGCGCATGCATGCATGTATGGTGAACTGTACTCCTCGCTGACGAAAAGAGCGACGAGTTGCTGCTGTGTTGTTGCTGCTATGCGTCTCCGCGACGGCTGGTGGCTCGCCGCGACAATGTCGCGAAAATAATCACGCCACCGGTCCCGCGAGTGTTTCTCACTCTCTTTCGCTCTCCCTCTCTACGCGGACACGGAGAGGTGGTGGCCGTCGGACACGCTGCTCGAATCTATTTCTCTGTCACGCTTCCTCGTCATTCATTCCTCTCTGTCTTTTTCTCTCTTTTTCTTTCTCTCTTGCGCCCTCTTTCCTTTACGCATACGCACACCCGTGTTCTCTCTCTCTCTCTCTCTCTCTCTCTCTCTCTCTCTCTCTCTCTCTCTCTCTCGCTCCCTGTCACTCTTCGTGCCGGGACGACGTTTATACCGTTCGTCACAGAGAGGCGGAAAGGAAAACGTGATCGGGGTGTCCCCGGTGGAATTCATGGTGAGAGACAAGTGAAGTGAACGGTGTCCGCGGAGTGTAAAAGTACGTGCAGACGCCGGCAACGACGACCGCAACGGCGACGACGAGGAAGACGAGCAAGGGGGAGTCGCGGTGGCGAGAAGCGATCCGCCGAAGGGACAGCCTCGCTTGCAGCTGGGCGCTGGGGGAGGGGTGGGGTGGACGGCGGGAGACGGAACAACTGACGGAAAACGAGAACGGGTGGAAAGATGCCGGGCCTGATCGCCGTGAGCGAGTTCGTCGAGGAGACGAGGGAGGACTACAACTCGCCCACCACGTCCACTTTCGTCTCACGAATGCCACAGTGCAGGCAGACTATCACATCCCTCGAGGAGGTGAGTTACGACGATTCGTGTAACACCCGTCATGACGCTCCTTCCCGTAAACATGATTCATTGAAATTGACCGAAGCCTCGATCTTTCACCGGTTCTCCTATTCTTCATGCTTCTCATTTTCGAGAAGTCAAATGTACGATTGCATCAATTAATAGTTTACAAAAATCTGAGGTCCGAGTAATTTATCTTGATACTTTCATCCATTTTTGTTTCAATTTTTCATACATTTTTAGTCCAATTTTTTTATTTATTCATGTTTTGATTTTTTACAGTATTTTGTATTTAGTGTATTTTTACACTATAATTTTTTTTTGTACATCGTTGCTTCAATTTTTTGATTCACTGTTTCTCCAATTTTTCATTTATTATTCTCTCTAATTTTTATCTCTCTACTCTCTAATTTTTATCGTGTTTTACTTTAATTTTTCATATACTTTTGCTCCAATTTTGATACGTTATTAATTCAATTTTTTAATTTATTTTCCCCTCTGATCTTTTTATGCATTTTTGTTTTAATTTTTCATTGCTGCATTCTTTGCTCCAATTTTTTAATACATGTTATTACTCCAATTTTTCATTTATTCTTGCGCTGATTTTTTTCTGTTCCAATTTTTCTCAAGTATTTTTACTGCAATTTGTATTTGTTCTTAATTTTTAACTATATATTTTCTGGTTATATATTTTTGCTCTATTCTCTCTCTTAATGCATTGTTATTACTCCATTTTTTCATTTATTCTTGCATTGATTTTTTTCTTGTATTTCTGTTTCAATTTTCCAAATATTTTTCTGCAATTCATATTTGTACTCCATTTTTTACCGCGCTTTTTTAAACGCATTCTGCTCTCGAAGTATCTGCGGCTATTATTTCTCTCCGTTCGCCACCCCATTGTATCGTATCGTCCTTGCCGCTCTCTTTTTCCTGTCAACGTAACCGTACCGGATTGCGCGTGTTTTTTTATGCGTGGGCGTGTATATCGCGTATATATCGGTGTATATCGGTTGCGTGATACGCATCGGGAATGTTTATCGATAGTCTCCTGATTCCATAAAGCGTATGATGTATCATTTTATCTTTGTTTAACATACGACGAACAAGAATAAAATGATACATCATGCACTTTACAGAACGCAGCCAATGTTCGACATTCTCGACCGCGATTCTGCAAACGCCAACGATTCGTTTTAAGTAGACATCAGAACGATCGTAACACTTTCCGGACGATAGTTTTCACGGTTTTTGCATGAAAAGAACGGTTTTGTTAAAAGAACGAAAATTTTACTACACTGGAAAAGTTACAAAATTAATAAAAATTTTTGTTAAAAATGGACAAAATTTTCTCATTAAATCTATTACATGGATAAAGAACGATGTAGAAGGATCTAAAAATTTAGATAGATCTGAAAATAATTTTCTTGGACCATGAAAATACTTACGTAAGAATCTCAAGCATGATGAGCAATATCATAAAAAGTTTTGACATTCCAGCAACCAGCGTTCTACATAATTATTTTAATGGTTTAATAAAATTATTTTTATATTTATATCTAACTAAATGTTTAAATCTTCAGCAAAATAGTTCTTCCCATATATATATATATATATA
>NW_017259378.1:1757725-1774960 GCF_001594045.1 Atta colombica
TATATATATATATATATAATAGTTATGATAACCAGAATTCTGATTGATCAGAATTTTTTGATTCGTTCATTTTCAGCCAGAAATTCTTTTCAGTGTGGATATAAATCTAAAAATAACTACTTTGGATCATCAAAATAATTATGTTGGAAATTAAAAAATGATGAATAAGGCTGCAAAAATGTTTGATATTCTAACAATCAATTCGAATTTCTAGCAAAATTATTTTGATGGTTCAATAAAATTATTTTTAGTATTTCCTGTAGATATCTAACAAAATTTTAGATCTTTCAAGCAAAATCGCTCTTCCATGTGTAATAAGTACGCAAGTCAAAGATAATAATTTATTCATGAGGCTTTGAACAGTGCGATGAATGCACTTAGCACAATTAATATACGTTTTATGCTTTGCGAATTTTTATTATCACTTTACAGGAGCTTACCAAAGAAAGATATTCTGTTTGTGGTGTCGATTGCATAACATTAATGTAAGAATTGTCCTCTCTCGGTTTCTTCGTTTCAAATTCGTTTAATTGAATCCCACTCGATAAGTATAGGTTATTAGCCGTCCTCTTTTAAAAGACTTACATTTATTATTTACATGTATTCTTTTTAATGTCGTAAAATTTCTTGATTAAAATATAAAAAATTATATTAATGTCTTTAGACCTGTGTACATTACAATGTATATACATCGAATTTAAAGATATTATTCGTTGAAATTAACTTGAAATTAACTCTATTGAATATTATTTGAGATCAGAAGTATGTAAATAATACATGTTTGGAAAAAAAATTCTTTAATAGAAATTGCTTATTAAAGTACCTTCGAATTAAAAAAAAAATGTTTTATAAATGATTGCATTAAAATCAGATCTTTTAAAGGGATTAATAAATATTGTTAATTTAATGAAAAATATATTTTAGAAATTCTTTTATTAAATACCTACATTTATAATGCATAAACAAATTATATCCTTTTCTTCCTGGATCATATTTTTTTAAAAACTGTACATATGTACTCTTTTCTTGTGATTCAGATATGGTAACTCTAGATGTGTCAACGCGTGATAATTTTAAAACTCTCGAAAAAGGAGGGACTTGTTTATCATCACCGATTGATTATTAACACTTCAAATACGGAGATGATGCTAATGCCGAGGCATTTAAAGCCGCGCGACGTAGCCAGCGATGACGCTATTATTATCGTCGCACGTGCTTTGAAATCCGATTTCCTCGCCAGGAAACTGGCCGCATTATCGGTTTATATATTCCTCATCGTTCAATGGCTCGTTTTTCGTAGTATTGGTAACGCAACTCGCGTTCGTTCTGACGCAATTTCAGAAATATTAAGAAAGATAAAGAAGCGTGATTTGAAAGAGCACGCTAACAGGATTACCCATCGTCAGATATGTAAATATCCGTAAATATACCGGATGTATCGCATTTTTCTAGAATCATCAACATCTGCGATCATCGTTTCGCCGGCATGATCATCGCTTTGCGTCGGCGCTCTTAATTTGTAGGCGCGTGAATGACTATGATACGTATCTCTGTCAAGTGGAACAATAGTACTCGCGTGAAATGTGTATCTCTGTGTAGTGTACAAAGCATGGCTTATACATGGCTTATATAGAACAGAAATAACGCAAATATCAGTTTTCAAAGCCTTCTTTTTTTCTCGCAGAACAGAACAATGGAAGATTTTAAATTGGATTTTTAATTGACTTCTTAAAAATTTTTAGAATGAATTTTGAAGACAAAAGATAGAGAATAAGATGAATTCCCAGGACTTTATTTAAAATTAATTGCTGTTATTTAAAAACTCGTGTGTTAATTATTGAATGTAGTTAGTAATATTCTTATCTCTGAATATGGATGCTTATGTATTTTAAATGACTATACAATTGCAAATTGTCAGAAATTACGGAATATAGAAACGTGATATTAAAACATTTTTCTAATAAAAATATCTGGAAGGATCTGATAAGTTTGGCAATAGGATTTAAGGAAACTGAGATATTACTGATTTTATGATTATTCTTATTATGAACATATCGTTTTAATTCTCTCATTCATGGATAATATCATTTTACATGCATTAATATCATTCTATATGCTAATACTCTCGCAGTAATAAAATAAGATTAGCTGAAGTATCAGCATTATCATATTTTACTACTCAAAGAAAGAAATGAAAAACTAAAGAAATCTAACACAAAAATTGATTTTATCACTTTAGTATCAATTTTATGTTTTGTAAATAATTGAAATGACAATCTGATATTTTTGATCAAGTACACATGCTTTATAATTTAAGACGTTATGCATATTTTAAATTATATTAAAAATTCAGATTGATAAAGTTTTTTTATGAAAATCTCTTAAGAAAGAAAGAAAAATGATTATAAAAATTTTTTACATAATTAACATATATACAAAAAGCATTTCGTAAGCTTTATAACTCATTAAAAACCAACAATGAAAAATTACGCGTCAAAATTCCACTGTCATGTGCTGCTACCCATCATTCTACAAATTCCACCATTGTTTCCAGAGATATATGTATGTTCAAAAGCATAAATTCTCTCTAAAAAAAAAAAATTCAGCAAAGGCAAATTCTTTATCAGCTATCAAAAGTGATGAATAAGCGTACGCTAAGAAATGTTGATTGAATCAATAGAATCAAGGACGATTTGCGCAGCTCTCGTAGGGTCGTAGGTAGTAATTTAAGATTAAATTTCGATAACAATTTCGTAACGTTCTTATATGATTGAGTAGAGAATTAATGTATATATTACAGACACACACACAATACACACACACACACACACACACACACACACACACACACACACATTACATCAGTTTATTTGATATTACTTTCAAAAATGCGAGTTTCACGTATTACCTGGAAATTATCCATTTACTTGATACAAATGTTTTGCGCAGTCGTGCAGAAGCATGCTTGTAGAACATAAAATCCAAACTGGGCTTTTCGAGAAGAGAAAGATAGTACAAGAGATGAAAAAAAAGATAGAAAAAATAAATTGCCGATATACGAGGATAATAAGAAATAATGAATGTTGGAAGAGAAAGCGAAGAGTTTAAAAGCTTTAAAAGTGCCAAGACTCTAAAGTAATCTAATCCGATATAATGCAACTTTTCATTATTTTCTAGAACACCATTTTAACAGTATTTGCTTTCTTTTGACACATCCTTAAATTTAATATCCAACAGAGAGAAATAAGAATAACCCCGTGAATCACATATAATATTGTTATGTGATCCTGACGTGAAAAATTTTTCACCGACCTGCGACGAGGCTCACCTCAGTTCGCCTTGAAGAAATATGTCCAATATTCACATCGGCGGAATTTCCGGGTCACTCGTTCTCTCCTCCCTCAGGATTGAGCGGTAAGATGGAGTAGAGGAAACGGAGAAGATGCACGTCGCGATGTTCCTGTCTCCTTTAACGATCCGGAGAATTTTCGCGAGGTGAAAATTCCGCTAGGAGCATGCTCGTAGAACTGGCTTCTTCATCTTTCTGTCATTCCTCTTCTCGCCGAGAATTTCTTGTTCGTGGTGACGATTATAACGCGGTAGAACATTTTGCCGTTAAGGACATGTCGACAGACGGTGACGAGTATAATCATCGTAGAAGTTTACTTTTCGACGCGGCGACGACATCTGTACATTTTTAAGGAGTTTAATGTGTGCCAATTCATATATCGGATCTTCGTTTGCTATATCTTGTACAGCTTGTATACTCATGTAAATTTCGCTAAACACTACATATTATAATTATCAAGATGTTTTTAATTCTTGACTCTCGATATTCAATCTTTAAGTTCCAATAACCAATGCATAATACTCTTATTCTCTCAATTTTTTATGCTTTTTTATTCCAAATACTACAATTGTACATTTAATGCACATAAAACAAAAATAACAATTTTGCTGTGAAGTATGTAAAAGTGTAAAACTAGCTAATAAAGCTAAAGTATAAGCTACGGATCTGAAAATAATTTTATTAGACTATCAAAATAATTATGTAGAACACTTAAGCGTTAAGGATAATGCTGCAAAAGGTTTTAATATTCAGAAATCAATTTGGCATATATAATTATTTTGATTCAAACAAAATTACTTTTAGATCTATATCTAATTAAATTTTTAGTCTTTAGCAAAACCGAGTTTTTTTATGTATAAATAATATGCAGTTAATCTACAGTTCCAAATTAATGCTCTGTCACTCTCTCTCATTTTTTCTTTCTCTCTCTTAATCTCTTTTTCTCTCCCTTTTACTGGCGATAAAAATAGATCGCGATGGATTCCAAAATAGTAGCGACGCTCGAATTTCTGGTGTCGTAAGTCCTAAGTGCTAAAGTAGGAAAGTGGGTGACTTAAAGACAGTCAGGGTCAAGAGTACGGGAATGATGTTGTTGAGCTGACTCTCTAAATTATGTTGTAATTTATGAAAGTAAAAGCTCGATACAGAGAACTTTTCGTCGCTTTCACTTGCTGAGCACAAAATATATACATCGCTATTTATCTCGTTAATGTATTATCAAGTAAACTACTTGTTCTCATGTAACATAAATTATCTCATGAATTATTATTTTTCATATAGAAAAAATAACCGAATAATATATCTATACTAGAGAAAGAAGCTGTTTTATAATTTCAAAAAATAATTTAATATAATGACCTTTAATCTTGATTGTACATAGAACTTTTTCATCGATTAAAGTAACATCACGAATCAAAAGTTGAATTATAAATAGGATCTATAATAAAAAACGTATCTAATTTTCAATTTTGCTATGAATAGACATATCGCGTATTGAATGTAAAATATTTTAAATCAATCATTTATTGATGTATCATGATCAACAATGATATTGCTGAAATATAAAAGTTAAAAGTTTAACTAGAAAATAAATTTATTGAGCCATTAAAACAATTATGTAGGTCACTCAAGCATAATAATGCTGTAAAAAGTTTTGACATTCTAACAAGCAGATTGAACGTCCTACACAATTATTTTGATGGTCCAACAAAATTAAGTACTTCATCAAAACGAGCAATTTTTTTCGTGTATGTAAAATTAACATTCTCCTAATGCAAAATATTGCTAGCGGAGTGCGGAGTTTAATTGTGTGCAGTTTCGCAATTTTTTCTCAATGATTAACGAAAGCAGCAATGCTGCCCGCATTGCAAATGAACGCATTCTATTAACGCGGCATGATGTAAGAGTCGTCCGTGTGCTTGGAGGCGTCGTCGAGGAACTTGACAGGATCTATTACCTCTTATGCATTTAATTATCGAGTGAACGTTAACCGCAAGTAAGGACGACATTTTGTGTTTGTAGTAGCCACCAGACTCTCGGGCTCGTTTGGCGTAGTTTGGCGAACGGTTTAGCCGATGGCGATATACGAGTAATCAATTTCGATCAAACGTGAGTATGCGCGGATTAAACAGCGGAACAAGATCGAATTCTGAATAATTGAAAGCATATCTATTATTATTCCAACTATATCAAATGTGCATAATCGAGAACGTAATGGTAACGAAGATATTAATTATTGTGTTGCTTATTGTAATTGTTTAAAATGTCAAAAAATAGTTGAAGATAAACTTTTAAAAAAAAAGACTCACTGATTATTATGAATAATAATAAAATGATCTGCTAATTATAATAATTACTATTATATTCATTTTGCGCAAATATGTGTATGTATTTTTTATGGGATTCTTTGCTGATCTTTTTTTTTATGATTTAAAGAGCAGCAAGTTAATAAAACAAAATGATCAAGACTATAACCTCTATTAGGAATATGAAAGCATAACTAAATAAGTGAATTAAATAAAATCAATAGCATTGAATTGAAATGAACCGGACTTTATTGGTAGCGTAGATAGGGGCACACTGTAGTTAATGAAAAAATTACGATGATTATAATTGTATTTAAGTAGGATCATATTGACATCCGACAGTGGAACAATGTTTGCGAAATATTTTCTGCATGTGTACGATTCTATGAGTATTGAATGAAGCTCGAACGTAAATACATACAATTTTAAAAGAAAATGCGGAAAATTAAATGTTTTAATGGAAAATATAGGAGACTTGTATGTCTTTGTTTATAAATGTAAAATATTTATCAAAAAGATATTTGTTTAAAAATATAGGATTTGTTTAAAAATATAGGATTTGCACTCATTTTGAATATGAAATTTGATAATTTAATAGTTTGAAATAGATTAGCGTATGATAACATGTAAATGCGATTATTTTAAAAGTAATAATGCAGAGAGAGAATGATTATTTTCGAGGGTTTTCTCGACATGGCGATATTAATTCAGGTCGACCGTCATCGGCGCGATTACGTAGCTTGTTTCCTGCCAAAGATCTCTGGGCGACCCAGTTCATTGTGTCTGACTTCCGAACGAGGCATTTCTCGAAGAATTTTAAGGACCGTGTAATTATATGGTGTCCTGGTACGTCTACTCAGCCGTTGCGGTTCGGAGGAGGATCGGATTTATAATTTAAAGCCGCTTCTTCCATATATCTTCCATATATAGGAAAAGTTTGACATGAATTAAACATTAATTTAACATAATTGTAAAATTGTTATACGTAATTTTATAATATTTTTTTAATAGATGCAATGCTAATTGAATTTCAAATTTAATTTTATGTAAATGTGTAAATGAAAAATGAATTTTCTTAAAAGATCTAATAGCATCAAGATTAGACGTTTGGATCCGTTTCTTTTCTGTCTTACGACACGAACTGCGGTCAGAAATTAATCGCGTGCCGCATTATGCTGATGATGAAAAATCTTCCTTTCTCTCCGCGACTTTCACTCGGATCATTGCATCTCGTTATAGGTCGAGCGTTTCCTGTGCGTGAATTCCGGAGCAAGATGCGTGCGTTTAGAAATCGCCTTCGAGTATCACGATATTATCTGATAGTAACTAAAAAATTTAGCATTATTGTGGGAAACATTCACCCAGAAGAACAATTACGATGTGAGTAATGATAAATAAAACAACATGAAACGCATTGTCAATTAATGAAAACGGAATTGTTTAACTTTCTCTTGGAAATATATAATATGAAGAGAATACATTGTGAAACAAATACTTGCTAAAACTGAAAATAATAAATTGTAGACGCCAATCTTTTTCCATATTAATAATAAATTTATCTTGAACTTAAATTTTTCTTTTTTTAATCTAATCAAAGTAAATTCTGTATTTGACAATTCAACAAATTGTACGTATATGCAAAGATATGTTCAAAGAGTTTTTCAGTCTTATTTTGACAGTATATCTGCAATCATGAAAAAAAATTATGAAAAACGAATATTATTTTAAATATTTATGACTCAGTATACCGCGAAGAGACTTTGAGATCAAATTCAATGATTGGGTCCACGTCCGCATAATATCGCCGAAATAACCCAATAAGGGTAATACGAATGCTATAGGGCATATATATTCTCCAAGTCATTCTTAGCAATCGAAACGAATACCTCGATAATAGCCGGCAACAGGCTGCTTTTTCAATCGGGGATACCATAGTTAAAATAGACGTCTCTTATGCTAGAAATAATCGAATGCATTTAGGACATTTAGTTAGAGATTAATGTTGGCTAACTAAAAATTTTATTATTGTAAGAATGAAGAACACGTAAAATTAGTATGCATTATATTGTATATTATATATAGCGATACGTTATTTTATTGTACGTTATATATAGAAAAATATTATTCTACTGCTAGGAAAAGAGATACAATTTTCTTTTTCTTTTCTCAACTAACGATTTTTTTTTAATAAAGAATATTTTCTTGATAATCTTAAAATACTTATTACCAATTTTAGAAAAACCTTGTTATTATGTATTTAAAACAGGAATTTATATTTTCTTTTGAAGAATATTATAAAGGGTGCATTTATTTTTTATGCTTACGAGCTTTATTTTTATCGCTTATTATACGCGAAAGGAAGACAGAAAGTTTACAATGAATGTCAAAAACAAACGCACTCAAAATTTGAAGAAGCGTTTTTATATAAGCAAATCAAAATTTTAATTTAATAATCTTGGTTGAGGTATTAACTTTACTAAAAGATTTAGAATATATTTTAAATAAATTTAATGCCTGTAATGAATATTAATGATAGGTTTGCGGATAAATAAACTTTCGAAATACTTGAAACAAATAATATTTAAATACAATATGTATTTTTCTTGATTGATATTTAACATATACGCATATAGTTGCGATATATTTCAAATTTGTTTCGTTTTCCGTGTACATATCAACGTTAAAAAAATTCAGCTTGTTGATGCAGAGTTCATTTCTGTATTGTCTCCTATAGTAAGTCCATTATTTTTTCGGAACAACGAACGCTCATACGACCTTCCTTTCTTGATAACGGGAGATACGCGGAATACATCCCATCAAGACGCAACAATGTAATTTCATGCAAATCGCGATGCGCCTGCGGCGAAAGCGACCGACTTCTTAATTACCGATGTCTGGCTACTTGTTGTCTTATAATCGCTCTTACGCCATCGCGTAATACTGGCCGTGGCGTTCTTTCTTTTTTTTTCTTTTTGCGAGCATTTACGAAATATACCTGGGCGTTGTTGCAGCGAAATTGCGATGTGCAGCGTCGTTTAGAGAGCGATTTCGCGATTTCGCACGGCACATAAACGCTTGCAAATCGCGACGCGTAAATGTCGACGATACGAACGGCCTGTCAAGGCCGGCATAGCTGGGAATTCCTTTCATTCTCTTCGCAAGAGCTTTCGCACCTGCGTCTGTTTGCGTGGAAATGTATCGGGATGTACTATTTACAAATCGATAATTTAATCATTAATTATAGTGGAAATATTCAAAATCGTGTACTGACACACTTAACTGACACACTTATTGATTAATTTAGATTTTTCTGCAAGTGAGACTAGAAGAAGAAAATTATTATTTTCACTTGAATATTTGATATATCCGACAGAAGAAATTATAATTTAAAAAAAAAATGTGTAATTTTATTTTACTTAAACTTAATAAAGGCAATCTGCATGAAAGAATGATTTTATTGAATCTAAAAATTTAGGTAGCTACAGAGTTGAAAATAATTTTATTAGACCATTAAAATAATTTTATGTAAAAAATTCAAGCATGATGAGCAACACTGCAAAAATTTTGACATTCTAGCAACTATAAGCGTTCTGTATAATTATTTTGATAATTCAAAAAAAAACAAAATGATTTTAGATCTGTGTTATCTAATTAAATTTTTAAATATTTTTAGATTCAGCAAAATCATTTGTTCCGTATGATTTTATCGTTTATTTTCTCTTTTACAATATTAATTATTAAATCATTATACTTTCAAGTATTAATTAAAGTATTAATAAAAGTGAAGACATAACGAAAATGTAGATCTCACTAGATATGGAGTAAAATTGAAGTTTAAATTAATCAAAGATTTTATAAAACAGAAACAGAGATGAGATCTTATATAAATTAATGATTTGATATATCGGATAATTTTGTGTTATTCAATTATGTGTCTATTGATAGAGATGATTGTAATCCATTCATAATCTTCTTCAAGCTAGCAGAATCGAGTAAGTAGAATCGAAAAAGACCTGTTGAACTATTTAGTACTCATTTTGTGCTGATTTATATTACAAAACATAATTTTGTACATATCATTTAGAAGAAACTCGTTTTGCTAACTGAATGAAGGTAAGAATATAAGTAAGACTATAAGAAAAAATAAGAAAAATAAGGGGATAATTAGTACTGATTTTGTACTAATCACACAAAATAAATTAATGTTTTAAACTTAATTAATATAATCATGCTTTTCTATTCATAATACGTTAGTCTTAATCCACATTTCTCTCTTTCAACAATTATACATTTCTTTCAGCACACAACGATACTATCCTTGTTCAATGTGCAATAATTGCTTTTTTTTCTCTTTTCCTCTTACTGTCTACTTCTCTCCTGAGCTTTATATTAAATTAATAAAACCATGAATTTATCTTTTAAATGGTACTTGGTACAAAGTTGTTTTGTAGCATAAATTAGCACAAAATGAATACTCAATACTTCAGTAGGTCTTTATATTCTACTCATTTGTTTCTGCTAGCTTGACAGAGGTCTATTCATACATAGTAATCTATGAAGGTGATTGAACTTGTCTCGCGTCGATTTCTGGAATGATAATTCAATCCGTTACGCTTTCTTGAGGTTATGTTTAGCCATTTACGTTGGAATTCAATGAGTACTCTCGCTCGCTTAACTTTCAGGTTGCAACTTGCAATTCAACACAGACACAGTGTTGCAATAAATAAATCGTGGTTTTAAAGTTGATATAAAAAAGGATTTACGAAGCGCTTCTGTTCACGTAATCGTTAATTCTAGTCACACTGAAAGTAGTCAGGAAAAATACGGATTAATTAAACAAGGTACATTTGTATTTCGAAATTAATTGGATAAAACAGACTTGAATCTTATTATAAAAATTATAAAAATAGCTTTAATTAATAACAGCTAAGATACATATATTAATATAAGATATTAATATATAATTTGTAATAATTATTGCAACATTCATAATAATTGCAACCTAAAGAAGGAACATTTAATAGTAAATAAAATAAAGTAAAAAAAATATATTTGAACATTTACAATTTATAATATATTATTTATATTTTTTAATAAGAACAAATGATAATAAATAATGGCAAAATTCTTTGCATTTCTGCTGGAAGAATATTTTTCAGTAGGATATACTTTTCATAATGACCGTTTTGGAAAATCGTGATATCCGCTTCACGTAATAATCCGAGGGAGATAGCGATTCTCTGTGTCAACGAGTATAGTTACAGGATGACCAGCTTGCAGTTATCGGAACGGAAGGCGATACACATATGGCCCTGCATTCAAAACAGTTCATCAGGACAACTAAACGTCCCCTTATTCCTTATATAATAACATGGTAACAACGAGTTGAGAATACCGAAATTCAAGACCAAAGAGCATTAGATCCCATGACATGTTCGGAAGGTACATTTATACGCGCAGTTTGTTTCATCATTTAACACGCTCGTCAAAAATAAAAAGAAATATTACGATAACAAAATCTTATCGTAATGAAATTAAATTCTTGAATTATTGTGCCTACTAAAATTCAATACTTGTATGTATGAGATTTTGATATTCGATGTAATAAAATTTTTATTTTAAAATATGATCAGGGGAATTTACATTACGACAATACATTACAGAGAGATTTTTCTGTCCTTCGTGATAAATGTCCTATCATTAAGATACAGGCAATCTATTCCAGATTCCAGGTGACCTACTTTCACACTTATTTTTAGCGACAAGCTTTTATGACATCATACACTGAAACAAATTTTGTTCATTTTTGATCCAATGAATGATCGTTAATCAATGTCCGACTTAATTTCCGACTTAATGTAATTAATCATTGATAACTGGCTTAATTTATATATATATAAAACTATATATTCATTTTTGCAATGAATTCTAGTAATAGTTTTATAATCTAAATCATTATGAGAATTCATTGGATCAATTTTTACGGCAAAATGATAATGTAAATTAAAGTTTTGAAAGTTTCGCACATAAGATTTCTCTCTTTGTCACGTAAAAATTATACACATGGCAGAAGTATCCGTGCAGAAACTCGAAAGATATCGTTCGACAGCGGGAAAAGAAACTTACGAGAAACATGGACCGTGGCGAAGAAGAATGAACGCGGTGATGCCTCTTCTTGGTGCAGCTGCAATCTAATTCTGGCCTCGTGCACGTCGTTTCCTGACAATAGAACGCCAAGTATACTCGCAGAATGATGAAATCAAATCTTGGAGGATAGAGGAGGGGGGGGGGGGGGGGGGAGAGTTAAATTCGGCTAGTGTTTTCCTGCTATAGTTTTCCGGATTTGCAGCGTCAAACACAAAAAAGAAGAACAAAATAGTTGATTTATTTTTCAATCAGACTTTTCCAATTAATTATAAATGGACAAATCAAAATCTTCTGATTGAATCTAATCTATAATATAATCTAATCTATAATATAAAGTTGAGATAACCAATAATTCTAACTGATATAATCAGAATCTTCTGATTCATTTTGAACCAGAAATTTTTCTCAGCATATTATACTGAAAGAAAAATGTTTGATATTTGTGACCATATATAATATATAATTACAAAATAAAATAATTAATGATTTAGAAGTTCCATTTTATAGTTATTGCTGTTATAACGTTAGTTAATAATAATAATAACCATATGTGTAACCATATCGATAATCGCAATTATTTTTTTCTTTCAGTGTTTCGTTTATTCTTTTTTCATTATCGAAGAAAAACTGATTGATAAAGATTGAAAGAAATAAATGAATAAATAATTAAAGCCATCAACGTTACTTAAAAAATAATAATATTTGTATAAAAAGATTTTTGTATAAGAAGAATTTTACTTGATTAATTCTTATTGTTCTACTTCAATTATACCGAAATTGGTCGCAGTCTCGACGTCGAACAAGAGTAATCGCGCGAACGCGAGAGAAACTGGAGATAACGCCCTAGCCTCACCACCGTGAATGCGTTATTATTATATAGATTTATAGAAAATCGATGTCATCTCACGTTCGTGTCACACCATCGCTGGAATAGCGGGTGTTCCGGATAGACTCAGACAGCAGCAGTAGCCTGTAGAGCAAGCAGTTTGCTAGGCCAAACGCCGTTTTTCTTCAGCACTTCCGGAAGTCATATTTAATCTTTGTGAGACATACAGCTTCGACATCTGTCGTTTTACAAAAGAAAATTTAGTCGATTCGCAAATTGAGTTCCAGTTAAAGTATTGTGCTTTGTGAAAGAAAATTGAGAAAACAAACTGTACCGAAATAAATGTCTAAAATATTAAATTCTGTATAAAAAAATTTGATTCGTTATTTTTGGCAGAAATGTTACTGACTTATATACATTTCTTATATAAAATATTTAATTGTCTGATATTATTTAATTAAAATTATATTTTTTATATTATTAAGTAAATAATTATAATAATAATTACTCATTGATATTAATCATAAAATATTACAAAAGGTCAATAAAAAATTTTATTTTGAGAAACTGACAAAATAAAATCTCGATGTTATAAGTCTAGAAATATTTAAACACATCAATATTAAATGGCAGTTAAAAAAATTAAAAAAATTATATATAATCCAAAAATTAAGAAGAATAATAAATTTGACAACATAAAATTAACATTCCGAATAAATGCAATGTCAGGTAATGTAAGGGAATGTCAATTTAAATGTGCTATTCTCGTTAAGGGCTGATCATAATAAGAAACCTCAAATGTATAATTCAGAGACCCAATTCTGCATTATAATTTCGACCTGTCGTCTCGGTCACAAAAAATGATCATGTGTCATTATCCGTATACCTCTCAAAAATAATTCGACATAATTCAATCTTTGGTTCGTCCGTTACTACACAAAGCTCACGCATTCAATTATACAAAGAGAAAGCGGTCATTTAACCGAAGGATTTAACCGTTAACTGAGAAACATCCATTTTTCCAGTGAAATACTAAAAGAAGAAGAAGGAGAAAGAAAAATGCATGAGAACCGCGCGATTGTTAACATCGTATTATCTTGTGGTTTATTATTAGTACAATCGCCTTCCTTCCGTCGAAGACGGCCGACAGTCTCGAAGAATCATCCAACTAAAGAACATTGCAACTAAAGAAGCAGACTTTGATTGAAGAAAAAAATCACAAGCTTATTAAAAATTTTTTAGAAGAAAAATACAGGGAAAGAATGATTTTGCTAAAGTTTTTAAAAATTTAACTTTAAATATAGAAATCTGGAAATAATTTTGTTGGATTATAAAAATAATTACGTAGAAATTTCAAGCAAGATGAATAATGCTACAAAAATTTTTAATATTTTAGTATCCAGTTTGAATGTTCTACATGATTTCAATGTTCTACATGATTTCAACAAAATTATTTTCATATCTGTATTTAGCTAAATTTTTTAATATCTTTAGATTCAATAAAACCGTTTTTTCTGTATGATTTTATCATCTATTTTATCTCTTAAAATTTTAATTATTATAACAATTCGTTACTTTCAAGTACTAATTATGATGAAAGTGAAGATGTAATGAAAAACTTGATGTGGAATAAAACAGATCGTATAACGAATTCGATTGGACACACTTAGTGCGCACTGCACATTAAAGCTGTACACAAATTGACTGTACATGTTACATTTATAATATAAATATAGGAACAGAAAACCTTCTATATACTTAATTATGTTGTTAAATAAAATATATACTTTATATTTGCAATTTACAGATTAAATCAGTGTACGATGGCTTTAATATGCACTATTGTATCCAATCGAATTCGCTAATACTTATATTAAATAACAAAGTATACTATTTTTGATAAACAACTTTATCAGGTATCAATGTTTATCAGAGTAAAATGTTACAATAATCAAAAGATTTGAATCAAAAGGTTCAACTACATTATTTTATTGCATCAATCAGGATTTGTTTGCTCATATCCAAACAAGAAATTAATTTATTCAACTAAATGGATTTCTCAGTATATAACAAAATATGCATTGATAATGAAATCTTAAATATAATGCACTTATTAAAATATGAAATATTTTACTTTTTGATGGAATGGTCAATATACGTTCTGCTCTATCGATATCACTGATATGATAAGTATGTCTCTAAATATGTCAATAAACGGCAAATAGGCCAGTCGAATATATCCAGCAATAAAAGAGGCGTAATTCGTGCGCAGTGTCCTCGAAATCGATTCGGGTATATCGCGTAATTGAATGTTAAATTAGGCGCTAACTAGATGATCCAGTTCAATATACATAGTTCAATATATACAGGAACCAGAGTGGAAGGAATAGAGCTTGTTGTGTCAACAAGAAATTGATTTAATTTACATAGATCTATAATAAGTATATCTGCATTTTGACTATGAAATCGAATGAATTATTTATAATAGTATATATTAGATGTGGGAAAAAGTTCGTGGCTCCTTATCGAAGCTCTATTTCTAAGTTATAAATTATAAGCGTTGCATTCAACGTCTTCACTCAAACATATGAAAGTACATATAAAAAAAACGAAGAATGTGTATAAATAACTAATAAGCTTTAATTCATCGGAATTTCCTGCGATTCACAGTTCGAATTTTGGAATTGGCCTATAAATACTAGACTAACAACTTGACAACTACGGGATTTGTTAGCGAGTTTTATCTCAGAGATTGCAGTAAATATATTTACACAGAGCACATGGAGTTTATCATTTAGTATATCAGTATGCGGTTAATTGTATTCTCGTTTTTCTTTCGCTATTTGAGTGCAACGTCGAATAAAATTTACAAGTAATGAATATAATAAACTATTTTATGAAGTATATTGCACAAAACATATGACACAAATACCGATATCTGATATTTGAATTCTAATTATAGAAGATTCTTTGATGCTTTTGGAATCGATTTTCCTTAAGTAATCTTTTTTATAAACTATATATTGATTTAAATATTTTTACAATTCATATTATGTATATCTCCATATCTTTAATTTTATTGTTATTATTATTTATCTTCTTTCATAAATTGATACAGTTACAAAATTATCAAGAAACACTCTTAAAATACTCAAGAACTTTCTGTATTGTTGCTCACATTTCTTAAGATTTCTTTTGTTATGATATTTGTTATGATCATATGATATTTTAAGTGTATCTCTTTGGTTTTACCAAATTTAGAATTGAAAGCTGTAGTTTACATTGCCAGATTAGTATTTCAGCGTTAATTAGTCCCAGAAATTACCATAATGATACAAGTATTTTGAATCGTTCGAGGTGCCACCATTTCCCGTTATTATGCATCGTTATCGCATTCTATGAATAATAACGAATTTACTCGTATAATATGAATTTACTCGTAAACTTCTATCACTTTCCGATATTTTCAATGTTTGTCTAGAAACATACATGTGTCAAACGTATTGACGTAAACAAGAGCTTGGACATGTGTCTATACACGAAAAAATACATATATGCAAGTAATTACTTTAAGTGTTTTAAAGTTTATACATCTTTAAATCTATCATAAATTCATTAGAAATTGAGTAATCACTTTTCTTAGTAATGATATTTTTCTGTATGTACGTGCCAAGTATTTGCCTAACATTTTATTAAAAGTGTTACATTCGTGATAGAAAACAAGAAATTTTATTATAACATTTAATTTAATTATAATTTAATTATAACAATTTATAATTTATTATAACAATTTAAAAAAAAAAATCTTATCTTAGAAAAATTCATTAGAAAATAATTTTGGAAAAATTTTTATGTTAAATAAAATTACAAAAATTTATGATGTTTGCATAATTATACACAATTATAATTTTTACTTTTTTAATATTTTTTTAAAATTAAATTCTCACATCATTTTTTAATTAATTTCACATCGATTTGATATAAAATTTATTTATAATATTCTCTGTAACTTTTTTAGTTTACATAAAATTATATTTTTCTCTCTCTCTACATAAAAAAATCTGTTGTTTCTTCTAACGCGATTTTATATTCCATTTTTTTACACATTTGAGTTATGTCTTTTGTTTTTGGCTTTACACGCGTTGAGTTTTGGTTTCGATATAATAACCTCTCGCAACTACCTCTGCAGCATTTTCCCCCCGAGACCGCACGCTTCCCCGACAGATTAACCCTTCAATGGAGCGGAAACGTGAACGCGCGCTTTGACATCGGCAATTTTTTTTTGCGCGAAACAGCGCGAGCGAATTCTTTGAGCGTGTGGCTGGAAAAGCCGACGTTCGTTTATGTCTAATAAACTGTAAAATTCGAAACGTGTTTAAGATAACTCCAGAAATATACCTATACGTATATTTAAATTTATTTATAGTTACAAGAAATGTAGGAGAGACTATTTTGAAGATTTATTAGATGTTTGCAAATAGGTTTATAAATATAGTAATTTTTTAATTAATATAAACGAAAAGAATTGATTAGTTATTTCATAACAAAAATCTATTGATTAATTATATTATTATTTATTACATTATATTATTATTACATTATATTAT
>NW_017259378.1:1775060-1784395 GCF_001594045.1 Atta colombica
GTTTATTCTCTTACTCTAGAACTCTCTTTCTTTCGCCAAATATTGAATATATATCTACTTTACTTTAAGTTCCAAAAGTATACGCTAGTTCAGCCATAGAAAAACAAACCCTTTGAGTATAGTAACTGCGATTTTAACTTATCTATCTATCTGAATTGATTGTTCTCGAAACTTTAATTGTTAATAACTTTTTAACTGAAAGTGTGCAAACGAAAAATCAACTTGTTTCGGAATGTGCAAATGAAATTATATCGATGATTTGACTAGTTAAATGTAATTTGTTCGTAGTTGGGAAGTTAATGTAAAATTAACTCCCCCAAAATTGTTTTTTAAATAACTTTTACCAGGATTGTGCAAACAAAAATTCGAAATGTGCATATATATGCAAACGACGAACAATGAAATGAGTTATAAAAGTTAATTTTTTTCAAAAGTTAGGGGACTTTACGCAAGGGTTTCTTTTTTGTTGAAAAAGATAATTTCTTTTTGCAAATAGATCAAAAACCTCAGCAAATAGAGCAAAAAACTCAAAATAACCCTTTTAAAATAGGATATTTCATGCAAAAAAATTCTATTTAGAATTATCCTTGCCGATTAGAAAATCGATTTTTTTTAAGAGAGTTGAAACATCGCTCTAATAGAATTGGTTGTTTTACTTCAGTGAAACACGATGCGAGAGCCAGCCGTGAAATTCGATCCAATGCATTTTTTTTTCCGCCGGCACGGAGCTAGTTGCTTTACATCGCATCATTGTTGAAAAATGGTGTCGATGCACATGCTCCATGCATGCGTGTGCGTACGTTTCTCCGCTCCTCATTCGAGCCTCTGGAATTCGCGGACGCGACGTTCTCGCGCGAGCTATTGCCAGGCAAGTCGCATTCCGGCGGCGATCGGCGAGCACGTTTGCAAGCGAGAAAACCGCCGCGGGAATCATTTTCAGGTCGTACGTCGTATCGCAGGTTTCTACCCGGCAGCAACACGAAAACCACAATGAAGTCTCGTCCGTGTCATTTCTGCGACGCGTCGGAATATACGCGAGTATCGGCAAATCGCCGTAGGCGGTGTCGTTAAGAATTTTTAACACTCGCGTAAATCCCGCGGCCGATGATGATAATGATGATGATGATGATGATCTTGCTAATCCTTTCCACACTGTCACAAGACGCGCATTTCAATCGTATTTCCACTCAGACGATGCGATCGTACGCATTGAGAAAAAATATACTAAATTTATTTAATAAATACATATTTGAATATATTAATGCCAACTAAACATTTAGTAATAATTAGTAATAATAATTAGTAATAACGGTAATAAATATTTAATAATTAAATAAATATTTATTCAATAAAAAATAATTATGAAATCAAATTAATGATACTTATACAAATAAATATATCTTTATATTTAGTAGAAATATTTAGTTGCTACTATTCAAATAAGTAATTTATTAAAATTTAGAATTCTTTTTTCAGTGCAGTAATATCGCTTCAACATTCGATGGTTTCTTTTTCGTTGTAAAATACTGCATTATTTTAGCAATGCTGTATTATTACGCGTATGTTAAAACTCGTGTATACCTATATCTCGACCGATAAATCAAGTTATATATAAAAGTTTTAACTATACTGTGTCGATGACATGTGTTCTCATTCTATAAATTCCAGGCTTGGATAGGAAATAAAATGTAAATTTCACTACCTATGATATTTCCGCATTGCACGACGAAAAAACTTTTCTCATGAAGTAAAAGGTTTAGTATCTACTAAGAAAAATACTGTGTATATATACGTATTGAACGTGAGGCACGCGACACGATAGAGATGAGGTCTGGATCATTAATTGTGCTTTGTAAAGCTCGCACAAAGCGGAATCATACGCGATTTATCGTCTAATGTACAATAAAAGCCGTCTGGTGTAGCCGGCATCAGGGTGTTCTCAAGTGATTTGCGAGAAAAACACTTTTCGCGACATATTGTACGGCACGTTGCTGGCATACATACCTTCGACGCACGAGCAGATAGAAGCACACACGAGAATTATGGGTGTAACTCGAGGGAAAGTTTCCTCGGTCGAAACTTTGCGAAACTTGCAATATCGTCCTCGACTGCACAATACGTTTTATATTATGTTGCAACGAAGGATAGTTTCAGAGTTGCTCCTTAATCTCTCCAACGATTACATACATAGAGGATGAATAAGTCGGTTTTACTCATAGTTGCTAATTCAATTTGATAGAAACATAAGCCCTTATTCTGTAATAACTGTAACGATATCGTTACATTGTTGTAAGCAGCTTTTTTTTACTATGTATAATAAAACTTGTGCAACGGCAATGTAACGATATAGTTATATTGTCATAAAAGTTGTAGAATGGGAGTCATAAAGTGTGGAATCTTATATTTTTCATAGAATGTATCGAATATCAGTTACGATCGAAAAATATTTCTTGTCGTGGTTTAATTAGAAATTTTATGCTTATTTAATAAATATATATTAAGATAAGCTCCATTTATAGCAATAGTATACAAAATATCATTTATGTCTTGTTATAAATTTTGTTCATGTTTTGCTCTATGTTTAAAATTTACAAAGATTCTTGTAAGTATTATATATGATTTTATCTTCAGAATGCTATTAATATATAAATTTTACGTAGAAGTGAGCGAGATCATTGAGCGCTAAGCTATGTCTGTGATTATCAGGAGATCCAATCTATTATATTAAAAGCTATGAAGATAAATGGAGATAAGCTTTCAAAAACTCTGTTATAAATTAATTTAGACGCTTTAGTGATCAATATTATAATAGAGAGTGTGATAAGTAATAATTTTAATTATTGCGCAGTTTTGTGTTATTATATATATATATATATATTATGAAGAAATACATAAGAATATACACAATACACACACAATAAAAATTGAACTACTCGTATTATTTCGAGATTGAATTTGATAGTGAGCTTGTTCTTTCTTTCCTCTGAAGTTAATAATTAAGTTATTATTTATGTTTTAAAAGTCGAAATTATAAATATTTTGTCAAATTATTATTATTAATATTTTGTTAAAAGTGAAAAGATAAGAAAAACTTGTTTTAATTAAGGCCTACTTCCTACATAAAATTTACGTATCGATAACAATACTGTATGTATGTCACTCAATAGCATTCTAGAAGTGTTAAAGTTTTATAATAATATACATAATCTAAATTATGTAATTTTATCTTTTTCATAATTTAAGGATTAATAAAATTAATCGCAGATTTCAAAAAATAAAACTTAAGTGAATTCTAAGAGAGGAAGGAAAAAGTTTTCAAAGAATATTTAATTTTAAAGATTAATAACAGAATATAAATACAGAATATAATATAATAATAAAAACATGAAATTTTTAATGAAAGAAATACAGTTAACATTGTTACGTCAGACCATTCCGGAATATTTTTTTGCTGGAACTACATATAAGGCTATGCCATACAGGCGATCGATTTCCGAGACATCCAGTATACTGACCATATGCTGTTCGGCTTCTCTGCCAGCGGCGTAACCTTTACGCGTACGTGCTTGTAGCGTGCATTAATTAGCGAGAGAGGTAATTACAGGGATGCGAGGTTACGCAGGCACGCGGGTGCCATCGTGGCTAATTATTGGCCGGTGAGACGCGAGACGCGTGCCTGTACTGCTTATCTTTGATTCACATGAGAAGGCACTTGGTTTGTGTTTCGAACACAAAACTTAATTGCACTGTAAAAAGAAATGTGTTTTATTTTTATCCTCATTTTTTAAGATGTTTTAGTTTTGAACTTTTTCAATAGACAAAATACTACGTATTTGGATTTAAAACACTATGCGTTTTAAATCTAAACAACGTAATTTCGACAAACACCTTTAAGTATTTAAAAAATGGAGTCAAGAATAAAACATTTTAATATCTTAAAATTAAACATTTTTTTTCAGTGTGATTCAATAATTTTTAGTTTTAGAAAATTAAAATTTACCTGTTTACTGTACCGCGTTTACTTTCGCGGCTTTATAAAATGACACGTCACTATTAAGGGACAACAAATATTTTTATGAAATGTGTTATTTAATTGTTATTGTGATTATAATATTACGCCATTTTTTCGATTATTTAAACTTTTAGTATAGTTGTTTTTGTATGATTCTCATGATGATTAAGAGATTCTGATCAAAAAATTTGATCAGTGAGTCATTTATTACGCTCGTGAAATAGTATTCAAACGACCGATAGGAAGAGATATGAAGCTCTCATCCCCCTATTATTATGAATCACAATTCTGAAACGCCTCTCGATTAATCAAATTTCTCATTTATCATTGTTATCTTTACAATACTTTAACAGTAATAATAATATTATTTATTATTAATATTGTATACTTCATTATATTATTATTATAAGAAACAATTTTCTTTATCTTCTTTGGTAATAAAAAAAAATGTTCATTTTACAAGCCTATAATTTTCTGTTTTATAAAAATTTTTTGAGAAACAAACGTTTCTCGGGTATGGGAACCTCTCTTATTAAATTCACAAGTATTTCTTGACAATATACTTGCGTGCGAGCACGTAAGACAGCGAAACATAAGGCCCACATCCCAAAGGCACGTACACACACAATTATCTTCCCGGTTCTCTCGTCCGGTTCCGGGGATAGGAAGGGAGGCGAGAGGAAAAAAAGAGAGGTCGCGGGCGTGGTGGAGGCGAGAATACCGATCCCGACGAAGTTGAGAGTCGTTTTGCTCTATGGACTCGTGCGCGGCCTTCTCTGAGAGCCTCAAGGACGGCGAAACACATCGCTGCAGCCGCGGCCGGTTGCCCCGATCCGAAAGCTGCCGAGAGACTCCATCCGGCAAGGCCGACCGGCAACGTATTCTATTTCTCTTTCTTCGCTCGGATTTTTTTTTTTCTAACGTGCCGTGTGGACGAAAATAATTGCGTTAGATACGCATTACGCGCACGTTCGCGCTTTTCCGATGAATGAAAATTTAGTCAAATATGAAAAGTTACTAATTAAAGAGAATGATTATTAATAGATTAGATATTGTGCAATACGAATGGCTCAATATTAATATAAAAAGAAAATCGAATAGATTCGATTTTTCAAACAATTAAAGAAACTACTCGCGTGTCTTTTTTGCGAGTCTTAAAGTTGAAAAACTTATTTCAGTTTTCCCTAGAAAATAACATCAGGCATAAATTATCTAAAATTCTCATAATGTATTCTCAATAATATTCTTTACAAACTTTTAAACTAAACTCTTTCAAATTAGGATGATTTCTAATATTCGTATTCATAGTTCATTCAGACGTTATATTTAAGGCTTCCTTAAATTTATCTTTAGATGCTCAGTAACCAATAAAATAATTCATAGAACATCTGAAGATAAATTTAAAGAAGGAATTAAATATAAGGCCTGACTATAAATACGGGCATAAATATGCACAAAAAATTGAAGGGAATGTTTCTTGGCTTATTTTAGGCTAAAAAGATCCTATGAACATATGTCTTAAACTATCTCGTACAGTATTCATAACATGAATTTCCGTAACATGAATGGGTATATTTTATACACGTGCCTCTGATGAATGTAAAAATATTTCATCTGTATTAAAAAAAATGTATAACGTACAATTGAATATATCTCTAAGTGTTTTTCAGTTTGAGAAAATTTTCATTTTTTTCTCAATAATAAATTAGAAACAAGATCATCACATGAATAACTCCACTAATGTCCACTAAAGTTTCTACTAATATAGATTAACTTTAATCTTAGTTCAACTTATTGTTCATCTTTTTCTTTATTAGAACTAGATAAAGATAAAAAGTTTATTGAACTAAGATTAAAATTAAACACATTGGTAGAAACTGGTATAAATAACAGAAATATCACTTACGGTTAAATAAGTGAGATGTTGGACTAATACATCTATATAAATTTAAATAAATTGATTTTAGATATATTAATTTTGACACCCTATACTTTGAAAATAATTGAAGTAATTTAGGACATATGTTCACACATAGGACACTTTTCTTCCTAAAGTAAGTCAAGAAATATCACTTTTAATTATTTGTACTTTAGAAAATAGGAATTACCTTCTATATATTTCTTATATTATTTTAATAACTCCGTATTTGAGAGGTGCGATCAAAAATGAAAGAGTGTATTTCGGAGAAATTCCCATGAGATATGAACCGTCCGTAGTACTGGACATTCGGATATAATTGCGTCGGCAAATGAATGCGTTAATAATTTTGTGCGATTCGCGAATCTCTGTGTCTGTTCATTATATGTTGCATATTAAATTTGTTCGTCGCGTCGCATCCTACCGTGCGTTAATCACGCGCGTGTTCCTTACACTCGCTCGCTTATTAAACTCTTATCGGTATTTGTCGTCGTCGAACGATGCTATTTCAGTATAACATCCGTCGTTTTTATTACTCGTACGCAGCGCAAATTCCCGGCGCGTTCAGACGTTCTCGATCATTGCGAGGCTCGATATTTTTTTTCTTTTTGCTTATTTTCTTTCATCTTTTCTCTTTATATTTCATATTGTCCCATTTTTTGTTTTTTTGCTTTCTGTTCGCGTGCGATTTGTTTCGCACGCTACAGAGATGGTCGATATACAATAAGTACAATAAGTACGATGCTTTCTTTCTTTTAAAATTTATATCTTCTCTTCGGTGGAAAATTTCGTACTTATTGTTAGTTAATCGATGTATCAATATCTTTTATTTTATATATTTATTTGTCTTAAATAATTGTATGTTTAGTCTTTTGAGATGCAACGCGTTTGCATATCCAAAATTTTTTTCAGAGAGATTATCATTTTGTTATCACATAAATAGTAATTTTTTTGCATTAATAAATTGCTTTTTTACATATTAGAGCTTAGAATGTCTCCTCATTCTTGAATGGAAAAATATTACATTTGTAAATCATAATTTTTATTTTTTTTTCTGAAGAAAGCAAAATACAGTTATTAAAAATGAAATGTGTAGCTTTTTAATATTGCTATTTATTATTACATACAAAATATTTATGATCATTTTTCTAAAAAAACAAATTCAAAAAAGATTACAAAAAAGTCTGCTGAGAAACAATGCTGAATATTATTGAAAAAATGTGATATTAAATTAAAATTAAATAAAAAGAAAAGAGGAATGCTGAATAAGGGAAAATAATTTAATATAATTTACAAAATTATGAGATTATTTTTTTTTATAAAGCGTTTTAACACAGGATTTATAGGATGCATTCAAGGAACGCGCTATTAGCGCCATTTGTATAATACTACTCTTGTCTTATGGATGATGAAGATAAAATGACACAAATAGCGTTAATAGCATCTTCGCGAGATCAAAGATAAAAAGTAAAGTCGTAGAAGTAGAAGTAGAAGTAGAAAAGTAAACAGTTGAATCAAATATAAAGTCATATTTCTTTATAACTAAAATTTTAGGGAATTGAACCTTCCAAATCCTCTCCTACGTCTGCCAATGTGTTTTTATACGCTGTGGAAATAAATTAGATGAACATATATGTAGAAAAGATTATTTGACTGTTGTATCAAGTATATTTTATTTTTAACATCTGTACTTCGTACGCCTCACCTTGCTTCTATTTCTTTCCATCCGCACTAAAATAAAGTGCGACATGACCACGCCGATTTGACTTACAAAGATGCAACGACGAGTGATGCATCATACGTGAATGCGATTCAAACATCGCAGCTCAAATAAAAGACTAAATATATATCTTCAGTATATCGTCTTCTTATTGTCAAATGGAGTAAATAAACGACAATCGCTTTAGGATTTAGGATTTTAGCTCTTAACATGCAATAAAATTACAGCTGGTAATCATCTTACGAGCATAATGTTTTACTCATATCTTTATTCCCTCCTCTATTAGCAAAGCTGATAAAAGCGGCTTAAAGCACATGAGGAGCTTAAAGCTAACCGGATATCCGGATTCACGAATCCGTAACGAATTTGGGTGAAAGACATATCCAGATTTATGACTTCCGCAGAAATTCGGGATGTATTTTGCGTGAAATTTGAATATTTGAATTAGTATTTATACAATTTTCTTTGAAATCTTGCAAAAGAACTCATTTTTGAAAGATTACTGATATAATTAAAATTTTACGAAAAAGATATTAAAGTTATTAAAGTTATTTAATGTGCCTTGTGATTTAAATATCTCCATTAAAATTTCATTAATATTGAAATGTGTGAAATTTCTGAAATTAATTTCGTTGCGAGTTAAATTCTTGATATTTTTACCAAGTTATTAACAATTTTTTAGGTTAAATATTTTGTAATTTTGTTACAATTTTTTAAATCGTTATCAGTAAAAGATACAGGTTGCGTTTTCAGAAACGCACTTTCAGTGCTAATGCGTCATTCTATCTTTAACGTTCATTAAACGCGAAATAAGCATAGAATTTACTGATAACGCTGAAAACGCGCTCCTAGAGTGTTACACAATTTTTGTGTACAAATGAAAAAATGAAATTATGGAAACGTTATTTTTTCAATTCTATCGTCATTTTTAATATTCTCAAAATATTTACACAATTAAAATAATAAAATCTTAGAGTATGTCCTTTGTTACCAGAAAAAAGATCATTTAATATATTTTACATTTATGTTACTCGCACGATACGTAAATGCTTATTAAAATGCAAGACCGATCGCATTAACAAAATTTCGTAGACATGGCTCAAGAAATTATCATTTTACTAGCTTGCATATTTTATTGTATTATCATTGTTATTTTCTTCTTTCAGACCTTGGACTTCGATAGGGATGGTCTCACAAAGCTCAAGAAGGCTATCAAGGCTATCCACAACTCCGGAAACGGTGAGTTGAGTATCATCGTAAATTTTCATTATACTTGCGCCTTGATTTTACGATTGCGAGAATAACAGTCAGTTACCTCTTAAAAGACGAAATTGACTTTCGGCATAGAACATAAAACGAACTGTCGTTGATAACAAAAAAAATAAAATAAGTAAAATTATATCTCATGTGACATATATGTATAACACATTCGAGTTTTATTGTTAAATTTTAAGTACAATTTCTTTAATTTCAATTTGATTTGATTCTTTCTGTATTTAATAAAGATTCTATCATTCTTTCCTTATTCTATTTATTTTATAGAATTTGTATAGAAAAAGTGTCTCCGACGTTCCGTTTAAATATCTTATAAAAATTTTTTGCATTATTCTTCGATGATTCTGATGTACATGAATCAACTTGAGATTATAAAAAAAAACTTTACCGTATATATATATATATATATA
>NW_017259378.1:1784641-1788337 GCF_001594045.1 Atta colombica
TAATTTTTTTATATTTTTAAATATTTTTTTTAAATTTTAACATTTAATTAAATTGGACGCATTCTAATTTAGAAAGTTAAACAATGGCTCAATGGAAAAAAAAGAAAGAAGGATAGAGCGACAGGGAACATTGGGTTTATGAAATATGGGACTATGGAAGTGCACACATATGACATCTCAAGACAAACTGGGCGTTTACTTGCCGCATACGTTTTTCCGGGCCATCCTACAGGGAATGCTACGTGCTCTAATCTTATGGACGTCGGTCCGGATTTTTATTACACTCGAATGGGCAAGACGCGTCGAGTTCAACATCCTAAAGGTCTATAGACTCGGACTGAGAAACCCTGTGCGCGCTGACTTTTACGGGTCGGGTTCGCCGGCTTTCCGCCACTTCTCCATCGAGCAGACAGATCGATTTCTCCGGCGCCCCTTTGTTTCCTCGACCAGGCCATCCTGCGAGAGTCTGCTTGGGGGCTCATATACCGAATGTCTCGCGTGGAGTCTGCGATCGGCATCTTTACGACCATTGTTATATTGTTCACGCCCGCAGTCTGTGAACAAGCGGGCGATCAATAATGTGTTGTCAACGTCGATGTATCATAACGCTCGCGAAGAAACATAAGAACACAGTTATTATACTGCTTGATTTATTCATGTGCACGATACATGTGCCGGACAAAATATCGTCACAGTATTTTAGAATATTTATATTTCCTGATAAAATTTACAAACAACATTGACATTTTCATCATATATAGGTGTTAAAAATCGCGTTGTTTCTATCGTACGCAAATTTGTAACATATTTCTGCTTGTTGGAGCAAATAAATGCTGGAGCGCGTCAAACCGTTTCATAAACTCGCGTGCGCAGAATGGTCGGCATCGAAGTTACGTGACTTTATCGAATTTAATATGTTATGTCATTTATTGTGTATAACATTCATTTTTTGCACATTAATTTTTTACGCGTGTGTTCAATACATGTACTTATTTATAAATTTTGTAGTTATGAAAGGGTTACCGTAGGTTGTATAACGCGTCATCCTCAGTACAAGAATAGCAATAAGCTGCACGCACATTGCACACACGTTTTAAATAATATATCTTATCGTAACTGATGTAACATTACCTCGTCCGAGATATATATGGATAACGTTCTTGCTGAAATATCTAAAAATTCAGAGAGCTACTTGGAAATAATTTTATTGGATCATCAAAATAATTATGTAAGAAATTTAAGCATAATTAGCAATATTGTAAAAAATTTTAATTCGAAAAGTTTTAAAAAAAAGTTTTAATAAAAAGTTTTCCAACTTGAACGTCCTACATAATTATTTTGATAATTCAAAATAATTATTTTCAGGTCTATATCTAACTAAATTTTTAGATATTTTAACAAAATCGCTTTCTCAGAAAGGATTTCTAGTAGACAAAGTATTATTGACATACTTGATCTTATTGCAACTTTATACGGAATAAAAATAAAATAATATTAAATTTGGATCAATATTTCTTACTCTTCCTCCTTGAATAAGATTGATTTATTGTCTTGAGATAGGAGTAACACATACAAATTTAAGTTTATATATTCTTACGTTCAGAATAAATCTTCACTCAATGTTACAATATAATGTATGCTAGCGCCATAGTATTTGACGCAAAACCGATATGCTTGATACTTTATTCTAAATTTAAGATTTTTCATTTAAGAATAATATTCTTCTTTCAACAATAAATAACAATTGTCTCTATACCGATCCTATTTTATGATAGACCAAAGAATTAATAGCATTGAATTCAGAAATCTTTTCTATGAACGTCTTTCCTATGTAATTATGAATTCTTCTTTTTATTTCTTTTACATTAAACTGTATTATACTTCTTTCACATACTTGTGATGATTCTTCAATTGCTGGGATTGCTTCAATTGCACAAGCTGGGACCTACAGTTTTTTTAAAACTGTTTCCGAACGGCGGATTTTTTGAAAGGTGTTTCTCTAATCCAAGGATTCTCTTGGGAGGTTGCTGGCCTTTTCTGAAAAGAGCGTAAATATTTTGGTTCCTACTAGAATGGAACCCGAGTCCTCTGGTATGATAGTGGGATTTCTGGCATGATAGATCAGTGCACTATCTGCCATGCCACACTTCCGCTTGTAATTATGAATTAAAGATCATAAATGTATTCATATTTCAATCTCAACAGTAATTTACAAACGTAATTTATGTACACAATTTACAAAGTCATATTTAATTTTTCGTATATCGAAAATTAGTTAATTAAATATGAAAATATAATTCGCATTGACAGAAAATGGCGAGGTATTGCTGAATGTTTCTAAAATAGGAATGAAATGGCAGCGCGTGCCGGAGTACGTTCTCGCATTAGCCGCGAGACTAATGAGAGATTAAAGCGGCGTTTCCTTTCCATTCCGGATCGATAACGCTCGCATTATTCCGCGAAAGTTGCGTGTTCAGGCCGCTCCTTCGCTTTCCATGGCAAAGCGTCTTCCGTTATATCTAGTTTCTGTTCTCCAGCGAATTCTCGAGCATGAAATTCCTCTCTTCAAAATCGCTTTAAAAAGTCTTACTGCGTTATATTTCTGTTTTATGTTATATTTCTGCGAATCTCATAGAAACTTGTCCATACTCGGATTTACAGCAAAGTGTTCATTTGGGACCCGTTTGCAAATATTATCTCAGCGCGAGACAAGCCTGAGCAAACATTCCGGAGATGTTGTTCTTTCTGAATTGGACTTTGAGTTACGGATCTTTCGTGACGCAATGAGCAGGTAGTCGCGTGAAATTGCTTCCTCAGGTCGCAAAACGCCGTTGAAGACCACGTGGTAGGATACTGCTATAATTGTCGGGAGTCGCGGACGACCTGTAATTATATCGTGTAATGGAAAGACGCCTCGTGGGAGCCTAGGATTATAAACCTGTCTTTTGACGATGAGAAAACTTTTATTTCTATCATATTCTCTAAATGAACCGTGATGACACATGCATGTAATATTTTATTAAAATATTCTAGATAATAAATATGTCTGTTTATTTGATTTGATTGCTTGCTATTTAAAAAGATTTATTTATTAGCATCTATATATAATATTTTACATGATGTAATATTATTATATGTATGATATCCTTAATTAAGAACGTACGAATTGTTTTAATTTAAATATTTAATCCTTCATAAGTCCTCTTATAGTTTGCTGTGAAACCTCCCGTAACGAAGTAATGATTTTCCATCAGGAAAGAGCAAAAATAAAAAGCAAAAGATATAAAATGTAAAGTTTATTTGTCAGGACTTATCGTAAATTTCCTCAAATGTCATTACAAAGAAGCCTTAAAATGTATAACTTGTTTTCCATTCAATAGAGAAGAATAATACTCAATTTTACTTTACAAGAAGTTTCATAAAATCTAATAACTAATTTAATCTGAAATATTAAATAATAGCATTAAATAGTTTATTAAAATAAAATTTCGTTATCTCTTCAAGTTTATAAACAATTTATCTCTTATTTTACTAATTTTGCTCATTTATCTTTGTGCTCAATATAACCCTTTCTTTATCGCAACCTCTTCATCGCCTACGTCACGAAGATTCTCGTCTTCTTCATCGTTATGCTTCATTAGCTTATAATCGCAGGAAATCTGCTCTATGCTAATTGTCACCTTATTTGCCTCCTAT
>NW_017259378.1:1788437-1800883 GCF_001594045.1 Atta colombica
CAAATTATAACAATGAATAACTGATGAATTCTTTTTATCCTATATATGATGATGACATGATTTAATATAATTACAATTTTTTTTAACGAGTACATGATTACTACGTATTTTTAATTATAGTGTAATATAATTTTTTAAGTTATAGTTAATTATTGTAATTATTTTAATATTTCTTTTTATTAAAGGTACTAACTTTCAGATATTTCTCTATTTATATAAACGTTGATAACAAATAACCAAAAATGTAATTCGTTTAGAAATTAAATAACAATCAACGAAAATAAAAGGTATTCAGCGAAGGAAATAAATTGTTTAGCAATATTTTCGCAGGATTAACAAAACATCGTAAACGTCGTACTACTTTATAGAAATAATCACAGAACAACGAATCGCTGTCACGCGAGATCAGAACGCAATGTATTAAATATCCTGACTGTTTGTTCATCCGCGGTGCGTTGTATTTTTTTTACGTCCGGGCGACTCTCGGGTCATTTTTCATCCGTCGATCGACCCCTGGAAATCGCGACTCCATCTGTATTGGACTGGTCAGCATTATTTCCTTCTCGGGCCACAATGGACCACTTTTCTCCTGGTATCGTTCCGCTATGTCCGATTTCGCCTCTCGCAGTTTTTTTTTCTGTCAATTATCCATCCTTTCTCTCTGTTTCTTTCTCTGGTCTCTGACCACTGCCGACCGCTACCTGACGATAGACAGGATGTACCGCTCCGAGTACCCCGGGCGCAAATCACATTCCGTGACGCGTGTTGTCCCTTGGAGACAATGGGCCCACAGGAGCACTCATGCGCCCCGATATTCACGAAACTTTCGAGCGGAAGTGCTTCGTCGACACAACAGATAGCGGCAACATGGTATTTAATCGTTCTAGAAATATAAATTTTGGAAAAAATTTAGCAATGAAATACATACATATATATATTTTTTAAATATATGTATATACATGGAAACAGTTTTGCTGAAATATTTAAAAATTTATCTATATCGAAAAAAGGTGATATCATTTTAGGTTTTTTCGAAATTTCATTTTCTTGAATGGCAAAATTAAGTATAATATCGTATATTATGTGATACGAACATTACTCTTATACTAAAACGTTTTTTTAATCGTATATTTCTAAAAATGAAAATAATCAAGATTTTTACATATCATGTTTTTTAAATGTCATTTCATTTTTTTTTCAGTAGCCCCCTTAAATCTATATTTTTTTGTTTTTGTAAATTGAAAGATGAAATTTGACAAAAATATTTTTTAAAATATTTTCTGATTTTGAAATATGTTTTTTAAAAATAAGTTCCACTGTTGTTTGTTCATGGTTTTAATGTTATCTCCCTATTTCCAATAGCTTTTAATCTATCACCAATATTTTTCTATATTTTTCATAATAGAATATCGCTCATTCATTTCTCTTATTGTCATATCTTTTCTTGTTTTTATAATTATTTTCATGTTCTTTTCCTCCTATTTGTCTCGTATTTTTTTCGTGTTCATCAGAAATCAAATCTTATTAACTATATTTACAGGCTTCCGATATTTCTTACATGACATACAACAAAATAATGTATGAAACAATCAGCTTTAAAACAAGAAACACTTCAAACTTACAATTTAAAGAATAATAGATACTGTTTACATTGATAAATTAAAAATGAAATTTGACTTACATGCCGGTATAAAATGCATAATAAAATGCATAATAGCACAAATAACGCTGGCCTTATTCTCTTCACGGAAAGGTTTCGATTCTTTTGTGAAAGTAGATTTGCCAGTGGCTTGACAAATTGAAACCAAATGCATTTAAAATTATAAACAATCTGATACTTGTCGCTCTCCATGTCACTCAATTTTTCTCTACAAAAACAAGTTAGTCCATTAAAATAATTATTCAGGATGCTCGAGCGCATGATGATAACGCTGTAAAAAATTTGGATATTCTAGCAACAAGTTGCAATGTTTGAACGTTCTACATAATTATTTTGGTAGTAAAACAATTATTTTCAGATCTAGCTAAATTTTTAGATACTTTAGCAGAAATTGTTCTTTCCGTATATATAAATTTATATTTAAAAAAAAAATCATTGCTCAAACTGCGTAATTATAGAAATTCGCGATGGCGAACTTCTATAATTATATTATAAATATTTTTTTCGATGAAAAAAATTATTCTTATTAGCAAATGTATGTAGACCTTGCAATGCATATTTTATGAATACTTGCTCTTCTCCCAAAGCTGATGCGCGCTCGTGAAAAGATTCAATTCCAGACATATCCATGATAATATCGCATTCGTGCGATGTCGCGATTGAAATATTTCAGTGGCAATGCGTTTCCGGAACCATGAAAAAGCTACGGTGCCTCTAGGCCGCGGGATCTCGCGCGGTTTCCGAAGGCTTCCGCATAATTTCCCAGCGACGAGTGAAGATGATGACGCGAAGAGCAATGGGGCACGAGACCGATAAATTTTAGAGGCAAGAATGGAGAAAACATTAACGGGCGCGCGTGGATGTCGACAGAGGTCCGCACGATGTTAGGAGTATCCGCTTCTGATAAACTTACTCGACTAGAGATTACGAGAGACTTCTCTCGTAAAGAACAATTCTCTGTAAAGAAGAGACATACGAAAGACGAGCATAGATGCGAGAGGAAGAAACATCGGAATGCGCAATCGGAAGTTGATTTAGAATCATAATATACTATCGCGATACATTATCGCGTTTTGTCGCCCGAACAAGAGCTTTTAAGGGAATCCTGAAGTCGTCTGTGTTTTACCGATTTTTCCTTTATATATAAATTAAAAAATTCTTTTTCACAATTAAAATATAAACGATAATGTAGTTCAAATCGGTCGACTTCATGTCAAAAACGAAAAAAATTGAAAAATTACAATTTTTTATCGGCTTCTAGCGTTTAACTAATATTTGCTTTATATAAAAGTTTTGTACTTTGTATGTATAAAATAATCTTGGCTTGAACTATAGATATTACATGACAAACAAAATTGAGTTCTTAAAATTATAGGATATTTAATATGAAAGATTAGTTATAAAATTTGTATATATGTGTGCGTGCGATATTGATGTAATAATGTGTAATATTGTGTCAATGACACATAAATTGTATGTGTATAGATCCTATTGAATCGCTAAAATAGATGAATTATTATTCTAAATTCATTCTACCCCTTAAAATCTGTTTTTTTATTTCTATACTAGATCACTACAATTCTCTTTCTCGCTCTCGTTAAATATCAAATATATATTTATATATCTAATATATATCTATCTCATTTTAAGTTCAAAAAGTATACGTTACTTCAAACACAGAAAACAGACCTTTAGTTTCCCTTTGTTATGTAGACTCCACATTTTACTCGCCAGTTTAATGACGAGACCGGAATTTATCGGTGTTCGCGTAACTACGTTTCACACCGGATTTTAAAACAGGTGCGATATAGCGCTTCCGTGACATTTTCGATGAAAGGGATCCTTTTTACCATGTAATGTAATTGAAAGTTTCATCCACCGGAAGCGAACGAATTCTCGCCAGCTCATCCACTCTACTGGATGGACCATGATTATACTTGTAGCATCGCAGCCGCGGGTGAATTGAACATCACTTCGCGACACAAGGGACAATACCTTTTATTCTCTCTTTTCCCCTCGTCCTTTAGTGCATCCTGTTGAGAAGTTTCTCTCGACTAATGAAATTTCTCTCGGGAGGAAGGATGCGTTCCCTTTAGTCGAACGATAAACGCCTTTCGACGTTGCTCGGAGTCAATCAGATTGTAGTCTCCTCCAATGGGAAAAGAGCACAGTCGGATATTGAATGGAAGAAAGTTTTGGAACAAGTTAAAAGGGAAATTGAAGCGCCGAAACATGAGTGGAACAAAGGATTTGACGATTTTCTAAACGTGCGATAACGTTCTTATTGCAGATAGAAATTTCTGTTTTCACAGAAAGAACTATTTTGCTGAAGGATCTAAAAATTTTACTACATACAAATTTAAAAATAATTTTATTAGATCATTAAACTATAAATTATGTGAAACTTGAATTAGTTGCTAGAAAGTTAAAACTTTTTATGGCATTGTTTATATGATTGATGGTCCAACAAAATTATTTTCAGATACCTAGCTCAATTTTTAGATCCTTCAATAAAATTATTCTTTCCGTGTTGTTAGAACATTGAAATTGAATAAAATAAAACAAAAGATTTGAATATTAAAAAAATGGGTTATCTTATGCGTTCTGTATTCGTTAAAAATGAGAAAACTATAGAGTTTACCTTACAAGAATAAAAGTGAGGAACTATTTTATTGCAAACCTGTAGAGTGTTAAACTCGCGTAAGTGCGCAAGTCCCCGATAAAACTAAACGATATCCTCATTGGAAAAAAAACGGAAGCCATTCTCTTTCGAGCCGGACGCGAAACGTTTTTATTTTCACTTCGTTTTGTGGTCAAGCGAGGTTATTCCACGCTCTCGATCATGTACGGCACGAGAGCCGATATCGGTCGAGAAACTTTACAGGAAGAGGGAAAGGCAAGAACAGCGAGCAAAGTCGATGAGAAAGGAGCAGAGAGAAAGAGAGAGAGAGAGAGAGAGAGAGAGAGAGAGAGAGAGAGAGAGAGAGAGAGAGAGAGAGAGAGAAGGTTATTGGATATATATATATATATTGGAAAATGGGTTTTCCTACGGCCTGAGATTGCGGTCGCGAAATTCGGGAAGCGGAAGAGATGAAGAGAAGAGAGGAAGGGAGAAGAAAGAAGAGCTGCTTCGGCGTCTCGCGAACCGCAAAATGAGAGATCGCGGCGTTTATCATAGAGAATGCATTTCGCATTTGCGTAGCGCAACCTTGCCAAGGCTTTCGCGTAATTCGAGCCGTACAAGTGGAGAATGCAGGAATCCGCGCAGTATGTAATATCTTACGATAGGAAAGAGTTAAATTACTCGTTTCTCTTTCTCTCTATTCCTTCGTCTCTCTTGTAGCCACCTGCATTCGCGGAGATGCACGCAAGATACTCGCGACTGTTGCGGAAAAAATTGCGGGCTGGCTAAGGAATTAATTGCGATTGCGGGCATTTAATAGTATAACAGCGCAGCAACTTAATGGTAATCGCTCGCACGAATGTTTGTTGCTGAATTAATATTCGCGTGATGCCTGCGTAGAAAATTTATGAGATTCCAAATGGCGATCCCGAGTGGAAAACGACATCGCGCGTTTCAATAAATAATGTGATATAGTTATGCATAAAGGGAAATGTATATATCTCGCAGGAATGCGAGAAAACAATTATAATATTTTTAATTTGTAGAATTTAGAGCTGTTATGTGTCATTTTATATTATTTTGTTATAATACAATTACAAAATTGACGTAAAATGCAAATTTTTAATCTCTTTAATGTCATTGAGATATTATATGCGGTTTTCTTTTTTCAATGCTTTTTCATTACTTATGAATTATTTGTTATTAATGAAGATACATTTGCTTGTTATCGTTATATTTTCTTATGTCTCATGTTTCGATTGAAAAAAAATTTTATACAATATATTTGTTTTTAAAAGATTATAAACAATCAAATTAGATTGAATATGCTATACCTTAATTATTTCCATATAATGAAAAAAATTTACTAAATCTTAATACATAATTTCTTTGAATAATACTAACTAAACATTAACTTTCAATAAATAAATATTTAATGAAAAATAAAAAATGATAGAAATTAATGGTTCCTCCACAAAATAAATATATGTTTGCATTTAGTAAATATTTACTTAGAATTAATTCAAACAAATATTTTTTTAAGATTTGGTATTTTTTTCGGTATAGGTGTAGCAAAGAATATAAATACGATTGAAAAAAGATGTTTGTTCACGATACAACATGGAACATTATATGTGGATGGAACATTATATGTTACATTTAAATTAATGGGATTATATGTCTTTTTCCAGCTCATGTGGATAACGAGGTGTACTTAGGAAGAGCGTTGGAGAGACTCGGCGACGCCGCGCTAAAAGAACAAGAACCGGACATAGGCGCGGCGTTTCTCAAATTCGCGGTGGTCACGAAAGAATTGAGTGCCCTCATGAAAACCCTGGTATGTGTAAAACCCTACAAGCAAAATTTGTGTCAACATATGCGAATCACGGAATATTCCATGCTTTTATTCCTGATGATTCTTCGTGACGCACGGAATATTCCGGTTCTTGTCGCTTTTAACCACGTATTTTACGTGACGATGAATAAATTCTCGGTCATTAATAAGAATAAATTAAAAAAGGACTTTGCTAAAAGTATTGAAAGCATAACGTAGTTAAGTAATCGTATTGTGGGTATGATAAAAATATGAAAAAGTTCTAAGCGGCACGTTACACTGTTAAATCTATAGTTTCAAATTTAATTCAATTTTAATTCCATTGTTTTTATATAAAATAACGATATATTAAGTAAGAGCAATAGCGACTTACATTAGATTTAAATTTGACACTGTAAATTTAATAGCGTATACTTTAAAAAATATTGATATGGATTTAACATTTAACGCTGTATATAATTCTCTGTATTGATGTTAACATCATTACAGAAACATGATCAGAATGTTCTGATTGAAAATGGATGAATTGGAAGACTCTGATTACATCGATCAGAATTCTGATTCGTCCATTTTCCACCAGAAGCAAAATTCTAATTAAGATCCAATCAGACATTTTTCTGGATTTAACGTTATGTTTTAAATTCACACCGTGATATTAACACCAACACAGTAAGAATTATATAAACACCGCATGGTCACACTGGTGTTAAATTCACACATTTTTTAGAGTGTAACATCCGAAGAAAAATTCTTCAAAATTACAAACATGCGTTGTTGGTATCTTCACCTGATCTCAACTTTTACAATTCATCGTGGATATATTAAAACGGTGTCCATAAACACGTCCTCGATGCGCCGTGTACGCGTTATTGGAAAAATCTCTTCATGGTCCATCGTCACTAATGGCAACGACCTACACATAGCCTGGCGTAGTACGCTCATCTCGTATGTTAACGTACGCGCAAGAATAGAATTTCTAAACCAGAAACGATCAATATAAAACGCGTGTACCGGCATGCGCAACGAAATAAAATTTCGCGCTCACGAGTTGTGGAAACTGTCGATTGCACGAGACTTTCGCGAGTTAGTGGTACGCTCGAGGAAGAACTGCAGACCGTCGACCGCGTTTTCTCATCCGAGGACATATGGCATTTGCAACACTCATCCTGTCAGAAAAGCGAATTGTTCCGCTAGAACAATTTTCCGTCGTCGGGATGACACTTTTGAACCGCGATTGAATAGCGTAACGCGTATCAGATATCTGGGTCACAATGAATAATGAATACAAGATGTAAATTTATGTGATGGACTCTCTACTTTTTGCGCTTATAATCTTCGTTTAACATTCAAGTAACTTTCAACTATCAAACATTTCAATTTTTATCTCGCGATTTTGAATTTGCTTAATCCCGATAGAAATTTCATTACATTTTTTTTAGCAGTTACTGAATAGTTACATTAATTCTGTTTAGTAACTAAAAGTAATTAAAAGTAAAATTATTTAAAATTCCAATTAAGATGTAACGCTTTGCCTGCTATTATTGTGCACTATAATCTTATAACAGAGTCTGACCACGAGATAACAAACTTTTGATCTCGTTATTTTTGTCAACTTCAGTAAATTAGAATAAGATAATAGAATGAGATATAAAAAAGAGACTCTATACACACACACACACACACACACACACACACACACACACACACACACACACACACACACACACACACACACCCTTCTTTCTTATTTTTGTTTGATAAAATTATTCGTGGCCATATAGGTTCTCTACTACGCACAAAAGATGCACAAAATCCATTTACTGAACAAAAATAGGATAATAAGATTATATACATTATTTTAACTAATACAAATCTATTAATGTTACATAATAACTGAACAGATGTCTTAATAATTGACATATCTTTTTTAAAAAAATTGCTTCAGTCACTGAATAAAAATCTCATCAAATTTTTGTCCATTTTCTACATAAAATTGTTACAACTAATAAGAATACAATAATATTAGATAGTAATTGGATGAATGTTTAAGAAAATTACACACATTTCTATCAGAGAATTGTTATCTTGTAATCAGCAATTAATTAGCCTGAATCGCTTTGAGTATTTGAAGAACGTTTTCAAATATTATTTAAGAATCTCTGGTTTTAAATAATATTTGAAACAGTTTGAATCTTTATGTGATTAAATTGTTTGAAAACTTTCAGAAGAAAACTCGAACTTATCGCTGCTTGCAATATGCATCTCGATTTATATCAAGATTGCATAGCAGAGCACGCACAAGTATCATTGCGAAATCATGAAGAAACCATTTTACGCCTTGCGAATTACCGCTATTACTGTTATTATGTGCATACATCATATATAAGCAAGATCAACTCTTTCTATTTATTTTTTATTTAAATGTAGTAAACTCATTGCACCTAAATATTTTGACTTTTTCTTTTCTAACAAAAAAGTCGATTTTATTATTTTTTATTTAGATATAGCGAATTCATTACGAATATGTTGACTCGCTCTTTTTTAACTAAAAATAAATTCAATTATCATGCAAGAAATATTATTACTACATATTTTTCACACTGCTCAGTCCATTATGTCATCACTTCGTAAAAGATATTAAAAGTCTCCTCGCCATGCTCGTATATTTTCACTTTTCTGACATTTAATTGCACGTCTATTACTATATGTTTGCTGATTGTGCTCTGCGAAGAAAATCCTCTGTGTTCACTCGTAATATTTTACCGTAATCGCTTCTCTCGTCTTTCTTTTCTTCAGACTCGAGGTTGCTGTCGTCATTCCGTCGAATTAAGAAACTTAATATATATAGCGTATACCATGTTAACCGGATAGATTTTCGCGCAGAAAAATCTGGAAAATATGTTAGAGATGAAATTTCACGTAATGAAATAATATTGCATAGCAGAATAATAAGTTTATACCGCTTCTGATTACTTTTTTAAACCGAATCAGTGAAAATTTCGCTGGAAAGAGAAACATAGATTTCACTGAGGATGAGTATTTCATTTATTTTCAATACTCACTGTGCTCTTTCATCTTACGTTTCACTGTGACAAGTGGAAGTAAAATTTCACTGTAAAATCAGTCACACATGTTTGATGCGAGATTCAGCTCTTAAAACTTTCTATATTTTTGGTTGTGTGCTGTTTCTTGGAAAAGAATTCTGTGAAGTAAAATTCGTATTCAACTATTCAGCTTCAGTATCACGTGTTACTTTCTCACACTTAAGTTCATTGTTTAGAGCAACTATAGTTTTTCAGCAATATAATATTACTGATTGAAATGTCCAACATCAACTGATTTCTTTCAGTGAGATTCATCAAATACAATATTATACTCATAACTGCTGCCATAATACTTTTTATCGTTTCTCGTAATACATTAGTTCCATTTAAAAGAGCACATTTATGATGTACACAAAGAGCTCGGTCTACAATACATATCAATTAGATCGTATTAATAATCACATCAATACACATCAATGATCGTATTAATGAATTGAATTCTAAGAAAATGATATCATGGAAGAAGAAGCGCAAATAAAAATAAATGTGGATGTTCGTGCAAAGTATCCTCCCAGTGGCAATAAATCGACCAAAAATAAGGGAGGCGGAAAAGGATATAATCATTCGGGCGTGGATTTTAGTTGCGGATTCAAACTGGTTTTGTCTATGTTCCGACAGTTTTCTAAGCTCGCGCTATATGATTAGCAGCATAAATCGGGTCGTCTCACGGCTGTGAGATAATTACGTTTACTGAAGCGTGCACGGACGTTATGAGCTACGAGAGCGAGCGGTTAAGAGACTCTCCTAGATTCTATCACGCACGAACGACCCTGCGAATTTATATTTGTCGGGAACTTTTAAATGCGCACACTCGTGATTTTAACGTGGCTCTTAATGTATCAGAGACGGGGGGACTGAATCTAAATTCCGGCGTTTAAACACGATTTTTTTTTTTCCACCGTGACCGTTTCTCCGATCCGAACCATTACATCCGATCCTTTACTATGATGTCATACGTACAATTGGTTAAAATGTATATCTGCATCTGATATTGGCTTCGATTCAAATTGCGCGATGCACTCCGGCAAAAGCCGGAAGCAATATCCGACTCTTCTAAGAACCTACTCGATATCTGAACCGAAATTAGCATATCTTATCGATTAACTTGAGATAATTTTGAAGCATGGAATTTATCGTCATCTTAATATTAAAAGTTCATATAGAAATAACTTAAATTAAATAACTCAGAAATTTTTTATAGAAAAAGACAAAATAATGTTTACAAATTGCAATTATTTATTCTGAATAGCATAAGATTGGCAAGATATTGGTTAAAGATTGGCATGCAGAGAGAAAGATTGGAAATATATTCGGTTTTCAATATTATGTCAATAAATTATGCTACTAGAGACATTAAATATTTGCGAAAATTCTAATATCATTCTCCTATTTTTTTAAGAACGAAAATTTAAAAACAAATAAAAACAAATGTTTTTTTTTATTTGTTCAATATTTAATTTACAACAAATAATTACATAATTAAATTTTAATCGATGATTTTGTAATATAAATCTTTGGTAAAGAAAATCAGATAATGATTTATTAGGAACAATTACACTAGAAAAAAAAATTTAGCTAAACTTTTAACAGCAATACTTTATTGTATATAACAATAAGAGTTACTTCTGCTAAACAGTTTTTATTAAAGATAATTCTTGCCTATTAAAAATTTTTGCCTATAATAAAATTAATTAAATGAGATTTTGTTATCATATTGTGAACGATTTTATCTACTAAATAAAGTGCAGTTTGTGTCATTTCCATTCACGAGTCTTGCTTTTCTTGTGAGGAAGTGTCGTCTTTACGAGTCGGTTGCACTCGCAAGCTCATTATGCGGCACGTTTGAGCGCTTTCCGAATCACTTTCCACAAGAGTCGGGAGCAGCCGAGGGATCGCCCTCGAGAAAACCAGGCTCCGAGGAGGAAACTGCGATTCTATTCAGGGCGAGCGAGGCGACGGTCTAAGCAAAGTGCTGACGCGAATCGACGGTGATTCACTATTTACCGGTCGGATAGAGCCAGGCGGTGGTCGATTCCGACTACGGGATCCCGAAGGCTCGCATTTTTTCATCGCCATTTTCCATTCGAGTCCTGACCGGTTATTCTGATAAATAGATAAAATATTACCCTTTGGTCAATTTGAAACTCGTATTGTTCCGTGGAGATAACGAAAGCTAATATTTTCATGTCTGCGTTTAATAGATACCGAGACATGTACGCAATCAGTATTTTTATCACAATGTTTACCGTTGTTGAATCAGTGATGCTGTGCGCCACAACAAAATGAATATTCTGATTATTAATGTAAAGGAAGATAAGAGACATAATTTACATTATATATATAGTATTTAAATATTTATTATCAGATAAATATATTTTTTTTAATTTTTATATGTCCTAATTAAGATTTTAATTTAATTTATTTGGGAAAATATCTCTTTTTTCGAGATGTTTTTTTTGTTCCACTTTACAATGTATCTTTTAAATTTTTTATGATTTAGAAAGCTAATTAATCTTAACGTTATATTTAATTAATTAAGAAACATTATGTGTTAATTATTGATCTTGCTATTCCAGATGCAAAACATCAACAACATTGTGATGTTTCCGTTGGATTCGGTTTTGAAGGGTGATCTGAGGGGCGTGAAGGGGGACCTAAAGAGGCCCTTCGAGAAAGCCTGGAAAGACTATGAGGCTAAGTACGCGAAAATCGAAAAAGAAAAGAAGCAGCATGCGAAGGAAGCCGGTTTGATTCGTACAGAGGTCACACCCGCCGAAATTGCAGATGAAATGGAGAAGGAAAGACGATTGTTTCAATTACAAATGTGCGAGGTGGGTGATGCAGGTCCGAGCTGCGCGAGTATATAAACGATGTAAAATAACATCACGCCAATATTGAGACATATGGATGTTATCAATGCATGTTATCGATGCGCGACATCGATATCCGGTCGTTTAGATATTGTCATGCGACAGCTGAAAAATGTATACCTACTTTCTAACTTGAAAACTTCATTTACATTCCAGCCTCTTTTCGACTTTTCGCGATTTACATTTTGTATACAATTGATACAAGGTGTCCGAAACTATATTCTATCTTGAAAATCATTCAACTAACATGATAAAAATTTAATATAAATAATTTATAATATGAAATTAAATATGAAAAAATATATAGAATTAAATTTATTTAATAAAATATATCAAATTCTATATATAAATAATT
>NW_017259378.1:1800973-1810129 GCF_001594045.1 Atta colombica
TCTTTTTCAATTAAAATATTTAAGATCCTCTCTCAAATTATGTCCAATTAAAAATTTGTCGAATTAAATTAAATATTTAATTAAAAAATTAACTGTTATAATATATAATGTACTGTAATTTGTATAACAAAAAACAAATATATAATTTTAAATGAACTGTATTTGAGATCCAGTTAATAGAGTCCTTAATGCTAAAATTTGCTCGCTGGGTGGAGTCCGATCAAACTCCTTAGGGAGATTCTGTAGATTAAAGGAGTGGCGACAGTTTCCGCACACCCTGTATTTGCACTTTTACGACTCGATAAAAAACATATACGCTCGATAAAAAACATATTTGAACGAGGTAAAGAAGGCAGAATTGCTGATCTATGTTTGCTTGCAGTATCTGATCAAAGTGAATGAGATTAAAACGAAGAAGGGTATCGAACTGTTGCAGCATCTAGTCGAATATTATCACGCGCAAACAAAGTGAGTATAAACACATTAATTCTTTGATCGATATTATTTACGTTGAATTACGTTGTGAATTCATTATTATGTCAAATTGATTTTACAATAAGTTATCACAGTAATTATTTATCTCTCTGAAGTTTCAATTTATGGGACATAATGAGGATTGAAGAGCGATTGAAAAGTGATCTCAATTCAATTTTCTAGCGTTCTTACATATTCGGAATTTTAGTTATTTCCAGGATGGCTTGAAGACTATTGAGCATTTCGGTTCGTACGTAGCCGACTTGAGCGTAAAGTTACAAAAAATCAGACAGACACAGGATGAAGAACGAAGACGATTAACGGAACTTAGGAGTCTTCTTAGAAGCTCCGGATGTGACAAAGAGGTAAAACTATTGACACAAGACTTTATTTCCAAGATCAATTTATCACAAATGCGATGAAAATAGATCTAATAGTCTTTAATTGGTATCATTGCTTCTTCACTTTTGTTTAATATTGATGATACAACAATAATGTTTCTTTTTTAACATCATCTTATTCAGTTGCAGTAGCCTGCTTAATAGAAAATTAAATACAAAAACTTTGCTAATGTTTTTATCTTAAATTTAGCTTTGCCGCCTTGTACTTAAGAATCATCAACTTTCGGATTATCTTAAACGTTTCACTTTATATTGCATTTTATGTTGCACATAAATATTAAACGACACCATGCATAAATCTTAAACTATAAATCTTACGTGGCTTGCAGCTAAACGCAAATGCAAACGTGGGTTACTCGCTGCATCAGCTGCAGGGCGACAAGCAACACGGCGTCACGCGTTCTGGCCACCTGCTGAAGAAGAGCGAAGGCAAGATGAGGCGAGTCTGGCAAAAGAGGCGATGCGCTGTGCAGGCGGAAGGTTACCTTGATATCTGCCATGCGGACGAGAATAAACCGCCCACCAGAGTGAACCTATTGACCTGCCAGATTAAGTTAGTACCGGACGACAAGCGAGGCTTCGATCTTATAAGTTGTAAGTATTACGCTTGATATATAAGCGAGCTTCCAAGAGACACCATTTCTTCACAATGAACGGACGCCGCGTAATACTGTCATTGTTTCGATTTCAGACAATAGGACATATCACTTTCAAGCGGAGGACGAGGCAGACCAACGTGCGTGGATGTCAGTTCTCGTGAATTGCAAGGAACGCGCCTTGTTGCGAGCGTTTGATGCGAGTGGCAAGGCGGAGGCCGGCAGCGGCAATCCTAGTCTCGTAGAGCTGCAGCAGGCTGTTATACGATGCGTTATGCGATTACCCGGAAACGATCAGTGCTGTGATTGCTCCTCGCAGAACGGTAACATGAATATTGTGAACCATTTAATGGCCAGTCCTTCTCTGACGCGTGCTAAATCTGTCCATTATACTTAACGCGTAACTAAAACGATTTCTCCGTTAAATTTGCATATTATAAGATAGGAGAAATTGATTTTTTAATTTATTATTTATTTTATTATTTATTTTTATTTATTATATATTAACTAATTTTTTTATCAAATTCTAATCATTCCTAATAATAATTAAGCAGTTGTTACTTTCAATTATAATAAAATACGATAATTTATTTCTTGTTCAATTAATAAAGTCTATTAAATTAAATAAATACAGATTTAACAGAGGTTCTCGAAAGACCATTGAAAGCACGTTTATATGTCATCAAGTAGCATGAATGTTCACCGGTTCGCTGGCCGGGCATTGTTGTAGACATTTCTACGTGACAAAGACGAGAAATAGCAACTTTGCTTGTGCTCCAGTTTCTCGCGAAAGCGTTTTGTTATCGAACGACAATTGTGTCTCCTTTTCAGATGCCACGTGGCTGTCGACGAACTTCGGCATAATAGTATGCATAGAGTGCAGCGGCATCCATCGAGACTTGGGCGTGCATATATCGCGGATACAATCCCTGACGTTGGATAACGTCGGTACCGCTCAGCTGTTGCTTGCGCGGCACATGACGAATCAGGCGTTCAATGAGGTGATGGAGGCGACGTTGCGTCACAATCTCAAGCCGTCGCCGACGTCGACAATGTGAGTGAATTCGAGATTTTCTAAGAATTCATCCGCGCATCCAACGTTTACAAGCACTCCTATACTTTCACTTTGCATGATGTTTTCACATTTATTTCCTGGCATTTAGGGAGGAGAGATACGAGTTCATACGCGCCAAGTACGTGGACAAGAGATACGTGATGAACACATGTGCGGATGAGCGTGATCTACTTTCCGATTTAGAACACGCCGTTAATAACCGCGATCTGCAGCAACTTCTGCAGGTTTACGCCGAAAACGTTGATCTGGCTGCGCCATTGCCAACATCGGTGAGACATTATGTCGTTTTCTTATTTCTGAGAAGATTGTGAGAAATGCTCTCTCATAATTATGTTAATAAGAGATTCTAAGAAATCAATGTCTATTTCTCAGGATGTAGGCGAAACCGCGTTACACTTAGCCATTCTGCGCGAAATGGGTAGCAGTCTGCACATCGTGGATTTCCTGGTGCAAAATATGCCGAGCGGCGGTATTGACAGAATAACCATCGACGGAGAAACGGCACTGCATCTTTCCGCGCGACACGACAGAGCGGAAGCGATGAAGTTGCTTCTACGAGCTGGCGCGGATCCCTCGCAGCGAAATAAGCAGGACAAGACACCATTGGATATTGCACAGGAAATGGGACATCATACGTGCAAAGAACTGGTAATTCAACAAATCATATTTCTTATTATTTAGTATCCTTTGCTCAAATAATTTTCTAATAAACACGAATTTTTATTGCTCTATGATTTTTTAAATAATTTTTTTGTTTCATTAAGATTAAAACAATTCTTTATGCTTTCAAGAGTGACATAAAAAAATATCAATAAATTACTTTCAGCTCAGTCATGCTCTCCAGAGACAGAAAACATTATTTGATAACGTTAATATTGACTGGAATCTTTCTCATGATGAGGGTTCTACGGACTTCTCTGATGATGAAACGATAATAGAAGACAGAGTGAGTATATTAACATATTATATATCGATCTCTCAAATTTATAATTATAATTTATTTGCATATAACTACTTACATTAATGAATTATATTAATGAATATGTATTCTTCTTGTAGAATGGATGTTTGACGCCTGAGAAAAAATCACGTAGTAGACCGCCGTCATATGCCGGAGGTGGCGGTACGGGATCGGGTGACTCGCCAGTGACATTGCGCAGTCGAAGCAGTACTTGTGACAGTCTCCAGAGTGGATCTTCTCCGAGCGCCTCGACGAACCGTCAGCAAATGCCTCCGCCGCCACCGCCGCAGGCGAGAAAACCCGTAGTTGGTAAGTTGGACTTGCACTTTTACACTTCTCGCATTGCATGATAAATCTATTAAGTGCGCTGATTCAAATAATTTGATTTTCCATTATCTTTTCATATTTTTTACTTGATCATGCAAATCTCACAGTACCCACTCCCATGGCACCGGACATTTCATTAAACATCCACGGCTCGCTGAAGAAGCGGGTTGCGCCGCCGCCGCCGCCGGGTGGAAACTCCGTCGCGAGTGGCCTGCCATCATCGCACTACGGTACGCTACCTTCGTCGGCCACGTTGGCTACGTCGACGCACAGTCGTACGACCAGCGAGCCGATTTTAGCTGGCCACACTTTACACACTCTACCGCATACGTTGAATACACTAAATAGCCAACATCATAAGAGATCACCGAGCGGCGATTCGTCGACCGGACACGGTACATTCGATAAATAAATTTCGCAGGAGAAACTTCGACATTTTGTTTATCAATGTCAATACTTACATCTCTCTTTCTAAATACAGGTATGGACAAGACGAACAGCTCGACACTACAGAGACCGCGAAATCCACCGCCTCCAGCTCCATCCAGTATAACGACTAGGCTAAGCAATGGACGCAGCAGCGAATCCCTGAGTTCGATGTGTTCAGATCATGGTCTGGGCAATCCTATTCCTCCACCGCGAAAAGTAAGTCACATTTAAATTAATGATCGCTTCAACAGAAATTTTGAGATTTCGTAGGAAGGTTAGGGGAGATTTTATTTTCATATACTTACTTTTTTTTGTTAAAAATAAAGGCTGTGTTCCGGGTGTTTTCAGCGCTAATGCGACGTTTTATCTTCATTATACAAAGATGTACTGATAGCGCTGAAAATTAATGTTCTTACTGAAAGTACGCTAACGAAACATAGCGTACAAATAGTCTTCCTATATTCATACTAAAAACGCCTTACTGTTTTGGGGATTCTAGAGCTGATGAAGCTTTAAGTAGTTTATTTAGGCCTGTATTATACATATGCGAAATTTGTAAAGAGATTCAAATTAAACAAGTGCTTTGCATATTAATTTTTATTTATAGTATACAAATTTTTAATAAATTATAGTACTTTAGCAAATACAAGATGCTAACAAATATATTTTGATAAACATTATTTAGAAATAATCTTAAATATAATAATAAATAAAAAGTCTCATCAATTGTAATGTTTTAATAAAATTAAAATTTTAAAAAACATATCTCCATATAATAGTTACAAAATTGTATCTCGGATATGCAAAGTTCTCGTTCATTTGAAATCATAAATTTCTTTAGTTTATCTTCGAACGGAGCCACCTCCGGTATGATTATTAGAATCGATATTACATCATCTCTGCCTAACGAGTGACATCGATGAATATCCTATTGTCTCACATCTTATCTATTTGCACACACACACATTCAATCAGATAGTTGTCGTTATACTAACACAGTAGAGGAAAAAGTGTAACTAATCAGATTGTGTCATTATGTTCTCCTTCGTAGTATAGTTTTCATTCGATTCATTCGTGCGGGCTTGAGCATTTTGCATTATTATACTAACCATACGTCACGCACATTGACATATTTGTTATCTTTTCACAGTCATCATTATACATTATCATGTATATTATCCCAGGATATGTTATATATTGCCGTAATCCTTATCTATTAATTGTCAGTATAATACATTATCAAATTTCATTATATTATTCTAACTATTCCATTCATTGTCATTTTACGTCATAATAAACAATCATTTTCAGTATAAACTTTAAGAAAATTAAGTTCTAAAAATATTAATACCTTTATAGCAAAACCATTAATATCTTTAATAAATAATATCTTAAATAGTTAATTAATTGCTGTTATGTTTTAGAAGAGAAAACATTTGAATATTGAAAGTATATCACAAAACATTTGTCGAGATAAAATCATTCAATGAAGAAAAACCGCAAAATATATCAATTTATCGCAGATTAAATAGTAGTTAGTTTGCTACGATCTAGTTCGAGATAAACATAATCGTGTGTATCTACGGTGTGTGGATATGTAGAGAATGCATGCGTTTCAAGATCAGTGCTTTATGGTTTGTCATTAACCATTGTTGGTACAGCGAAGGGACCGGTCCAGGCTAGAGAGCTACGCCGAAGAGCCTTCATCTTTGCTCCCAAATCTGAATCTGGTAAACATCAGCCATCCCACATTACAGCATGTTACACTTGAAATCACTTGTAAACAAGCTTATCGTTTTGTATATATTGTAATACTTGTATGCAGTATGTAAGGATAACACGTTTCACGTGTTATTAATCATAAAACATGATCTGTACATAATTATATGATACTGATTATATTATACTGATTAATTAATTAAATTGTACTCTATGTAGAAAAGTTTTTTGAAGAAAAAAAGATTGCAATCACATCATATTGCAATATATAATTAATAATAAATCTGAATATGATAAGAATCCATATTTTTTTCTCTATCTTCACTTGCCAACGATACTTTCAAGTGTAACAGTGCTTTGCATGATCAGACGTGCCGTTCGTATCATCATTTATAGAGCTCACGTCGAGGCTTTAAATATATTATATTATTTCTATGTATGCCAAATAATCACTTACATTAGATCTCATTGCCATTTTAATCACAATTAAATGCTCTTTATTTGTTGAGATATTCGATTGTAATAATACATAAGTATTATAAATCTTTCAAGACATGTAACTCCATAATCAGATTCACTGCGAAACAGCGAAACTAACATTTACATTTCTTGATTCTATTTTAATAATTAAACTATGTTTGACTTGTAAAAAACTTTCAATGAATCACTATTATTAATATATAACTAATATTTTAAAAACTGATATAAAGTATAATTGTAAATACTGATCCTCGCATGTATTTTCCCGAGTGAATTTATATTTGTCGATATTTGATCGCATTATTATTATATTACTTCTTCCGACTTGTGAGACACTTCCCCTTTTAAATTCTCTTATTCTAAACCCTATTCGGATATTAAAAGGCATATAATTAGCATGATATCAGTGTCTCATATTGGAAATTCTAGTTACAGCATACTTTATCAGAGGAATATCAAATTATACTTTTAAAAAAATGATTCATTTTCAATTCTTGTATCCGAATAAAATTTAATTTTTCTTACATGTACTCGTGCTTATTATAATTTGCTTTCACAACAGTTCATTTTTCGTTTTTTTCTTTCGATTTTCTAAAAAAAAATGAATCATGATTCATTTGTGAATGAACATCAATTAAATAAAGAATAAAATAAATAAAATAAATTAAAATAATGGTATATAATTAATCGAGGTATTAACTCATATTAACCTTGTGAATCGATGTATTAACTCATATTAACCTTGTGAATCTGTAATAATTCTAGAATTTCCAAAAAATGTTCTCTTAACTTTTGGAGAACAAAGCGTTTTTAAGCTTATCGTCTCGTAATAAAGATACGAGCAATAAAAGTGCTTGCTTCGACCAGACGGTCGAAACATGCACGTTCTGATATTTGTCAGTTCCACGAATGACTTTTTTATTCTATCTCCAGCCAACGTCGTCGACTTTGAGTGGCCTGCGACGCTGTCGGGCCCTGTACGATTGCGAGGCTGACAACGAAGACGAACTGTCGTTCCGCGAGGGTGAGGTCATTATTGTGACAAACGAGCAGACCGATGATGACAACTGGATGGAAGGCGCGTTAGAACGGGCGCCAGAACGGCGAGGCATGTTTCCGATTAGTTTCGTACACATGCTACAGGATTAACATTCGGTAAGCCTGAACTCGTTAGCGAGCGTCACTAGCACTGCCAGTTCGATGAGCATCGTCAGTCTCGGCCGTAGAAACTGGCTCAGGAAACCGAAAGAATAAAGCGTTCAAGCCATCTTTCAGCCGTCTCTTCAGAGTTGAAACATATGAGTATCCAAAGGAAGAAACTTTGGATGAGTGTCGTTATCAAGTAAAGAATTTAATCCGCATCTTGAGTCTCTTATTTTTCTCTAAGAAAGTTAATATTTATAAGATGAAAAGTGCATCAACACAAGCAATTTTACAATTATGAATGGAGTAAATCAAATATAGTAGCGGCATAAATCATTTCCTCTGATTTCAAAAGCATAAATTTATGTATTTACTCTGAGAAAATAGATTCTTATTTTTTTTTATGGAGAAAAATTTATTTATCTATATAAAATGCTTTGTCACGTCCCGGATGTGAATCGAGAGCGCATTGCTTTCCATGGGTTGGAGGCTACGAGAGACTCAATGCAACGGAATGGAGGAGAAGCAAAGAAGAAAAAGAGAAAAGTCAGAGAGGAATTTTGATGTTCGATCGTGATATGAACGATTGTTTTGAATGACTGTGGAAATAATTAATTATATAAAATAATAAAATTTTATATTATGCCAAAATATTAGAAAAAACGATATGTATTAAAATTATATTATTATTGATATAAACTTTCAATAATTTAATTATGTGCAAGTCGAAGTTTTATCATTCCATAGCTTATTAAAAAACATTAAAAGAATTCTAAAATTTTTATCTACTGTAGAATTATTTTTGCTGATGCAATAGTATTCGATCTTATGATTCTTTGCAAACGATTCTTTTAAACCGTTCAAATGCTTTTTAAAATTAAAATTTTTTATTCACTTTTTTGTCATATATAATCATCAATGCGTACCATTTTTATGTTCCAAGGAAATTAGAAAATAGATTTCAATTTACTTTTTTTAATTCAAAAAATCAATATATACCTCAAAGATTTTGCACTGGGCTGTAATCAATATATATGGATTATGTTAACTGCGTGATTTTTGAAAAATGATGTTTAGCCAAGTATTAGTGTCTTACGCTGGATGACAATCATATCGAGACTTTCGAAGGTTGAATATTATAGTCGATAATAAATACTCGGAATTTTGTCTCGTCATCCAGGCACGATTACACAGCGTGGTTTAACTTTTCTCTCTCGAAAATGAGATTCTGTCTTTTTTGAAAAGGGAAAAAACTGATTGTACAAACGCTGCGATGACATTTGCGGATTTCTGGCGTTTGTCAAAGAATGTTGTATCTGAAGAGTTTATATGTATGTAGAGAAATCTTATATGTGTATTCGTCTAACTCATATTATATATGGTACGTAATTGTTCATAATCTAGTTGCAAGATAAAAATCCGGCTAACAAAGTATGACGTCGAGGATGACGTTGGCAAAAACACATCGCGCGTTGCAATAATAATAACTGATTGGAATTGAGGATGATATCGCGACGCTAAAAAAAATGTGATATATATATATATATATAT
>NW_017259378.1:1810229-1827332 GCF_001594045.1 Atta colombica
CAAATGACATTTTCCATACCATAAATGATTAACATAGAGATATATAGATTTTATCCAAAGTATTTGGCTTATCTGCAGAACGCCCAAAAAGAACATATATAAACAAGCATCTATAAACAGAGAAAATAATAAATATTTAATGATAAATATAGCTATATATAATTTTAAAGAGTAGAGACTCTCGAATGCGGATTAGAGGGAGCTTTAGATATGAGCTTTTGGTAATTATACCACAGTGTTTAGGAAATTCTATGTAATTCTGGCGATTGCGCTGGAAATAGAAAGAAAAATATGCACGGTTTTCATCGTTTGTACATTCTATTGATCTGGCGCACACTTCTTTTTTCTGTACTGCCAATAACAGATTTAACGTAGAGATAGATGAACTCGCGGTGCATAGAGCCGTATTTATATTTCGTATTTAGCGCGAAATATTGATTCTAAGGACTGTTAAATTGTTAAACACGATCTTCGTAACGAGACAAATAAATCTCTAAAATCAAACGATCACATTTAGCGTTGAATGTAAGAATGTACGAATGCAAATCGTAGCCTTTAGCAGAGCGGGGAGATGATTAAATTTAGCGTAGGAACAAAATGCGGGATGCGAATTTTAGCAGTCGTCGAACACGAAATGTTATACTGATATTGCATGACAAGTATTATTAGCGTACTCGATTTAAGAATGTCGTTACGTACGACTATGTGTATATTTTTTTCATTCTGTAATGCCATATTACATGTTAGTCGATCCTCAAATAGAATATGGGTTCGATCCGATTGTTAGTCGCCAAGCGTACTATGAAATATGACGAAAACATGTAATGTGACGCGACAAGTGGAATTCTTCATGTCGCGTTGTATTATAAATATTCTATTTGAATATACGAGACCAAAGAGGAGATTTTGCAAAAGCAGAGAGCCGTTAAGAAAAGAATGTTTGCGGAATCATTTTAGTCATTTATGGCGTTTACCGATGAAATAATTTCCGAACAGTACGGGGAAAGTTGCAGCAAAAGTGATACTTAATTTTAACAACATAATTACATACCGCTGCCGATTGATAAAATGGTTCTGCAAATCACCACGTTGAGTAACAGTGATCGGCGTGTGTTCCTCGTGTAATATTATACGGATGGTGGTGTATCAATGCTTAGATAACATAAATAATTACTGAAACTAGTGTTTTTCTTATGATTATTATAAGGCTTTGTACATAGACGAAAACTGGAGTCTATCGCTGCAAGTTATTAGTGACCAGCTGTGACACTATCTCCTAAATGTAATTGTTTGATTTAAGTATGCAATACACATACTTCGTCATCTAAAAATGTTGCTCCTATTAGGAGTTTCGAATATTTTCCGATTTTATTCATAAAAGTAAAAAGTATTTAAATCATTTTATTTATGTAGATGTATATGTATGTTTCTTTGTAAAGAGTAACCATTTCTTTTTTACTGTGTTTTATCATTTTCGGGTAAAAAAATATATAGTCTTATTGATCATTTTTTTAAAATTAATCATCTCATAGTTCGCGATATTTATAATATATAGGATATATAGGATAAGAGAAAATGGAGAAGGCTAAAGGTGCCGTTACGAAAGATTTTTCCATAAAGACAGATTCACTTTTATGAAAAAATTGTTCTGCTTTGAAGAGATAGTATATTACCTGTTATTGTCTAAAAATAATATAAAATACAGTATAGATAGTATATTGCCGAATTTTTAAATTCGAACTACTGGGTTGGGAAATTATAATGAAAATTCTTCAGCGAGAGTGCACTCTTAGCATTTTCTGTTCCCTCTTAATCATCTTCGAAAAATTTTTCGACGGTACTTAGGAATAATATGAACACCAATGCCCAGTCAAAACGTTATCACGTTTAAACAAGACAAGATTGTTATCCTCAAAAATCGTTTGATAAAAATTTCTATAGACATCTTAAATATATAACTGCAAATTACAGAAAATAGTTTCAGTTTGACGCAATTCTGTTTTTAAGTCAACGCGATAAAATAGGTAAAAGCTCGCCTAATGGACGATACGATAGTGGTATAGTCAAAGCGATATATTGAAGTTGCATCTTACCATAATAACTTCAATATGCAGAATCTATAATAAAGAAAAAACATGTTTAGCTACAAACTATTTAATATTAGATTAAATGGTTTCTCATCTCGTTGTCTTTGGAATTCATGAATTTCATCGCATTAACAGTGTCATGTTGGTCTGCGTTCGTAACAGAAAAACGTATCGTCGATCTGTAAATATGTGTATAGATAAAAGGTAGAATTTACGCACTCGTGTTGCATGTGTATGCATGATGAAGAGAGGAAGCGAGATAAATCGATGTTTATATTATACCGAACATATATTAAATTACGATCTAACTTTAAGTATGTGGATATTGTCTATTTAACTGTACGATTTAAGCGATGATTGATCCTTTGCATTTCAAACTTAAGAGTAGTCGTTAGATAGACTGTAAGTATTTATTATTATTTTGTAGCCACTTCGTATTAGACGGAACGCGTGAGTGTATAGAAACGAAAAAAGGTTCTTCAAATGTTTGGTACGAACAACAAAGTCGAGCACAATCTATTATGTTGTACTACCATCATGATTAATTAAATTCTCTTTTTCTATCTACCTACTTCTATATTATAGGTAGAATTCTGATTGAAAAACCTCTAATCAATATTAATTTTTTGTCTAACATTAATTAATTCTCAATCACCATAAAAATTTGAATATTCAAAATTTCAAGAATCTTTAGACATTTCTATTGTTTGAGATCTATCCTTCATTGTATAAGTGATCTAGAGTTTGAAAAAAAATCGAGATTTTAATTTATCAAAGTTGTTAAAGTACAATTTGAAAAAAAAGGCGAATTCGTGAATGTAACGCCTCGTTATCACAAGAATCGTTTTGTACTCGTATCCGATATTTCAACAACCTTACATCGATAAAAAGATACATTAATATATTGAATTCCTGCGTATGTACGTAGCCATTCCGTTAGAGATGATGGGTAGGGAATGGAGAGATGACACACACACACACACACACACACGCGCGCGCGCGCGTGCGCGCACGCACACAAAGTCGATCGAACAAATCACATGATTCTAGATTCGGCGTACGCGTTTGTCGCCGGCACAGGTCTAAATATTTATATATTACACGGAACGATGACATTGTATCGACGTTTAATATTATCTTTCACCGTTAAAATTGTGCACAACGTCTTCGGATGGGACGCGACTTCAGAAATGTAACAAAAGAAGAAAATAAATGCTGTTTAGAGAACTATAAAATCACAATCACATGTTTTTCTTTTTTTTTCACACATCTCATCTATTACCGTTCAAATAAATGAAACATTCTTAATTAAATGTAACTACATAAGAAATAATGAAATATCAATTTTTGTTATTATCTTATGATTAATATATCTGACAGTGATACCTTCATTTTCAGTAATGTCTTGGAATTGGAAAAGATTAATGTTGTATGTTTGTACTTTCGTCAAATTATTTTATATATTCAAGATATTAAGTTCTTAAAATAGATATTATTTCTTTCTCTCTCTCTAATATAAGATAATAGAACAAGAGAGATAACGTTTTGGAACTGATTACTACTTAGCAAGTTAAAACCAATTCTCTCGTTTAATTTATTTGTATACAGGCTTAATATTAATAATAGTCACGCAATGTATGCGTATGAAAAATCTTTTATTGAAAAATGTTCTTTCACGCTACAACGTCAGTGTACCCTCGTCTATTTAACTTTTTATAACAGTACAAAAATTGCATTTTTACAAGTTGCCCAGCTTACTTATGTGACTAATGTATCCCAGTTAGCAATCTGACGAAGGGTCTTATTACGACTTATCTAATATTATCCGGAGAAGCTGCGGCAAAACGTGAACACTAGTACTCCAGCGAGGGATGCGAGACCCCTCACGTACAAGAAAAAAAGCGTCCCGCGGCGTGCTTTCCGGTCGCGCGACGCGCTTTCTTTAAAGTAAATCAGTCGCTACGACACATCGGTCTTATACTTATCCACATCGGATCTAATTACCATTTGCTGGGTCTCGTGAATATCTTCAGCCGGAAACTCACATCGTCTTGTTCTCGAAATCGCAATCAAGAAAAATCATTCCAAATAGTCTATTACTACTACTATTGTAATCAATAGCGCAATTCCTAAGCAGTCGCTGATGGTCATTGTAAGTGTCCGGCCAAAGAATAATCCGCGAATTTTCAACCCGTACATATCATTCGTTTATCCTACTTTCGCCTATCCTGAATCGAGGTCAACGAGCGGATAACAGAGAACGCGGCAAACGTGGTACATTTTACTGCTATCCAAATTAAAAGGATAGCCAGAGAACCCGAAATGAATGTAACGAGTCAAGCAAATAAAATGTGCACACGCGCATATATAAATAACGCGAACTGGAAAATCGCAAGGAGTTAAAAATCATTAGTATTTACATACTAATAGAAATTGGATATCGCATCGATACGAAGTGAATTATTCCATTAATATGTAAGTACACTCTTTAAAATGGAAAAACTTCGTGTTACCTTTCATGAACTTCATTAACATCACGTCCATTATTTCAGTAACTGTTATATTTTTGAATTTTTTTAGTAACTACATAATGCAAAACATGCATTTTACATTTATTAACATCTATCTTATATTAAGAAAACGCTTCTTTCAGGATTATTCGAAGTGTGTTCCTACACATAGGATACACATTATCCTCTTTGTGATTCTCCACTTTGCGACTAAACGTTTCAGCTGAATATCTCGTTGATTTGTTTATCCGTTCGTTTTCACTCGTTCGCGCATCGCCAGTCTTCGCGCCTTTCGAAAATCACGAAACAAACCGCCGCCGACAGTTAATTTTGAGCAAGGCGTCTGTCGATCCTGACAGAGGTTGTGCAAAGTACTAAGTACATATGTTTACGCTATTCCGTAAAGTTTACCACAAACAACAATGACGATAAATTAATGATCGATCGGCAGAAAATTAACGTAGCGGCGGCCTTCGATCCTCGGCAGGATTGATTACAACTTTTTTCCCCTTTTTCCCCCTTTCTTTTTTCCTTCCTTTAGCTCTGATCGCTATATGTATATGCGGATAAAATCTCTTTGCATCCTTTATATAGTTCAGGTCCTGCCTTTTTTAGTTGGAGATTAGATGCTGCGCTTCAATTAGATGAAATATATAAGTAGTAATTCTACGCTGAATGAAATTCCTGATGTCGCTTAGGAGCAGTCTTTGAGCTTTTTCATGCGTTCTCGTTCGAATCGCTTTACTTATTGCGTGTACAACGTGGCGAATATGTATGAGTGTCTGTGTGTGCGCGCACGAGTGCGAATGTATATACCTGTCTATACGTATGTGTGTATAAGATGTGGATTGTATATGTTTTCTTTCAAGTGTCATCCTAATTCTGATAATGTGTGTATGTAGTTTTAATGTACAATTAATTAACTATACAGATTAACTGGTAGAAATTAGAAACGTTTGACTAGCTTTTGATCATCTCTCTTGGAATTCGTGGAGTTTCATCCTTCGCAATATATATGTATATATAACCGATCGGATAGTTTTGGTGGTGCTGCTATTGCCGCTGATCGAGTAAAAGGTATCGCGTATGTGAAACGAAATAATGATTAAGTATGGTCATCCCTTCAGTGTGTGTACGATTATTACTAAATAGACAGTTCTTAGCTTTATTCTAACAGGATACTCCTGGATTCGAGAAATCACCGCGCGATCTTACATGTATTATCCTCTAGCAGAATATAATTGTTACAATAATCACTAATATAATATATACTAATTAACTAGTTTCATCTTCTTCAACCTCGGTATTCGCTCTCGCTCATTTTTTTTTAAATCTCTTTCGCTCTTATTTTCTCTCTCGCGCGCTCGCTAATTCTTAATTATTTTGACAAGTTTTTCCATCTTCACAGTCTTCTCCAATTATTCTATTCACGCGCGCATGAAATCGTACGAACGGAAGGGACAGTGAAGCATCCAGATAATCTAAATCGACGGATCATGGCGCGTGAATTATTCAGTCTTTCGTTATATATTTTTTTTCTTATTTCATGGTTAATCGGTTATTATTCACTAGCGTTATGCGATTTAATAAATTTAATTTTCTGCTTGCACGAAAAAATATTATGCTACATTACTCGCGACGCTACTTTAACACATGCTAAATAGATTAGATACGATGTATGCTTATAATTTAAAGCCACAGATTTCGATGTCGCGCCATAATACGTACAGCGCCAGTCTACCTCCCTCGAATTTCGCTGCTACTTTATAATATCAAATTTCTACACCTCATACGTTTGTTCATCTTTCACGTAAGGCCCTTAATATCTTATTATTGTATGTTTACTTGCGTTCAGTATCATTAAAAAAAATAAGAAAAAAAAAGAAAAATGGGATGAAATCCGTCAACCAAATTGAAAAATCACGAGATCTGTGCGCAAACTACAAAGCATACACGCCGCCATACGTACTTCTTAGTACAGTTGAGATTAAGTTTTAAAGTTTTATGCGCGAATTAACTTATGCGACAAAGCGGCAATCCTTTAAGTATGCTCATTCCCTAGACGGAGTATAGTAACAGTAAAGAGCGATAGTAACAGTAGTGAGAGTGATAGTAGTGGAAATAGTAATAGTGATAAAATAGTAATGATAGTAGTAGCGATAATAGTAGGAGCAATAGTAGTAGCGCTAGTAATAGTGATGTTGATAGTAATAATAGTAAAAATATAATAATAATAATAATAATAATAATAATAATAATAATAATATAGTAATATAATAAAAAGAAGTAAAATCAGTCCAGTTATTAAAAATGAATTACAATTACGTTACTACAACGTTTCCCGCAGCGCTTAAAATCAGACGAATTCCATTTCGTAAAATGGATAACACAAAAAATAATATTGCAGAACATCGCATGGTGATGTAATGTCATCTTTTCCATCTTTCTTTCCTCGTATTTTATGATTAAAAATTCCTTTCTTTCTGCTTCATAAAATCCTATTATATGCGTGTATATATATATATACTTTTTCTTATATAATATCTTTATATATATGGTTGCAGCAAACAATCGAGGAAAGAATCTATCTTTCTAGCATTTGGCTTGCCAAATTCTGTCAATTAAATAATACAACTGCATCGGACATTAATAAAAAATAATTTGTGTATGTGTATTATGTGTAAGTGTTCAATCTTCGAAAAAAGAAACCTATCTTTATCTCTCTCTCAATAATGTCGCACATTTCGGACATTTTTTTTCTCCATTTGGTTAGGATATTAAAGCATAAGTGTGTATATACGCAGGTATTTGCACACCAAAAAAATGTGTCGTCTCCATTGCAATATCACTTTAAAACAATGACTCAACATGGTTTGCCAAAACACGAGCGAGCACGAGATAGAGATGACTCATGTTTTGGCGAACAGAATTTCCCTCAGTTTTCGGAGTCAAAAATCCGAAAAGGATTTAAAATGGGACTTACTTATAATCTCAGAACGCGAATATGGAAGATTAGGCCTCGCCGAACCCACCGATCGCTTGCTCAGTCATTCTCAAGCAGAGGGATTCCAAGCGAGAATTGATTTCCGGTTCCGTCGTCTCGTTCGCTCCATTAGCAGAATGACCCACAAAATGATCACGTGGCGCGCTATACGCACGTTGTAATGTTTTCTGCAATTGCTACAAAGTAAAATCAAAATCATTGTATTAATAAACAAAATGTTACAGATTTTTAATATTAAATTTTACAGATTTTTAATATTCTTTCTTACCTGCAAGCTGGTCTCCTGTAAACTAGGTCTCTTCTCGGTTGTATGCACCGCGCGCAAGTTATTCGTATTCATACTATTCATGTTATGATTCTGATTCTGATTATTTTGTAAATATGGTGTGGATATACTGTTTCTATGTGAAGCAATCATAAACTGATTGCTATGTGTATGATTATTGTGAATGTGATTCATATTCAAACTTGGCTTTCTGTGCTGCTGTGGATTCCCATATCTTCTATTATTATATCCGTAGTTATGTTGCCATCTAAAATTACATCTATTAGGTCGAAAGTTACCACACAATACTCATCAATTTACTTTAAATATTTCTCTAAACATTTTATATTAACGAAGACATATATCTCGACTTACTTTGGAGTTGGTCGCGGATTTCCAAGTCTACTGCGCCACTGCTGTACTTTCTCCTTCTGATTCGAGGTGAAACAGTCATGCTGCAACACTTTTTCTAAAATGTTGACATACGTGCACAAAATACCATCCTCAACGCTTTCCAAAGCCAATCTACTGCACACTAAAAGGAAAAATCATACAATAATGTTATCAATAATTCTATTTAATTTTGATAAAATTGGAACCATCACACCACTTAGTTTGTACATACATTTTCCAAGTACTTTTGTAAACTGCGCAGGAATATCTTGTGGATCATTCTCTTGACTCGGTTTCATGGGAGTGGCAAGAATCGTTTTAAGTTCTTCCATTGTATTAAGAAGCAATGATGGTCCCTGCGAGAATGAAGTGTTTTGCATGCCGTCGCGAGCACTAGGTTGCACTAGACCTTTTTCTAGATTTAAAAGTGTATTATATCGCTGCTGTAGTTTAGCGATAGAAAGAGCCAACTTGTGTCTAGCACCTTTCGTAACTCCTTGTTCCGCTAATTGATCTTCCGTTAATTGCAGCATATCCTCATAATTCATAGTAGCAAAGAGATAACTGTATTTATGAAGTCGTAATGTTTTAAGCCATAATTGTACATCTAAAAAGAATAATTTATAATTAGATATCGATATTCTGATCTGTAAATATAATTAGTTAGAGATGACTCCGAAAGATGTAATTAAGATTCCATAATTTCGAAGATGTATTTTCGGGTGATCTCATATATTATCGATTGACAGTATTAAAATCTCATTTCTACCTCTCATGCCACTCGCGAGCGAACGATTCGAAGCATCATCCAAACGACCCTCGCTACCGCTACTCGCACAGGAACTCTGTGGGCTCAGTGGACCCAAACCAATAATATTGCCTAAAAGATGATTTATTTAAAGAAATGCGCGGATACAATATAAATTTATCTATATATGAAATATAATTGAAAATTACTGGCATGATCTCCGGAAACACTAAAGCTGCGCGGCTTGTGTCTAGATGAAGAATTTGTGTTATTAGTACGATCCACAATTTCGAGGTGATGCGGCGGCGCTACCGGTGGTGTCAAGCTATTCGAACGACGTTGACGATTAACTGATGCAGGAAAATGTAAATTAAACGTGCCGCCTAGTTGTGTATTAAACGAATTTGGCTGATCATTGTGATGTTTGGAATTCCTCTGCCATGGATTCTCCCATCTTATAATAATAGAAAACTCGAATTTAGAACCATACTACAGATATAAGAATATATGTAAGTATCATTATAGTATCACATTATTTCATTCACCTCATTGCAGCATTCGGATAATCTTCGAAACCAGTAATGGGTGGTGTATTACTGATACGATCTTCTAGATCTCTGAGCCATTGAGTTAAAAGACGTCTGTCTTGACCATTTATGGCAGGATGAATCAGAGTATAGCTCAAAAGCTGCTGCGTTTGTTCTGTATATTGTCCCGTACTTACACAATGATTTACTAATTCTGGTATCGCTACCAGATAGCTCTTTTTGCACTCTACATTCCCAGGCTTTAATAAAGGCAGATGTGTCAAGAGTTGATTAATCGCAATCTCTGTTGATTCTGCTGACAATGAATTGATGTAACCTATAATAAAATATTTTATTATTAACATACTTTGCTTTACAAGTATGATATATGAAGTACATCCCATTAAAATCATGCTTAAAATTGTTCTTAAGTATAAAACGTAAACACGATAATTACTTGGATTATTGGCATTTATTTCCTTGGTATCTAATTCTGCCACAGAGTGCAATGAGTGTTCTATCGCCTGCGAGAGAAACCTCGCTTGTACAGCAGGTATAATACGCAACAGCGCATAAAGAACAACAGTCTGTTCACATTCGTTCCACTGGGAGAACACACGAGTGAGTTCGCCCACTTGCTCATTGAAGGGAGTAGCAGATGTCCACTTCATTTTGAATCACCTACAAATTTCTCTTGCAATGCAGTAGCGTTTCAACCACTGCTCAAGCCAAATGCACAGCAATCGTGCTCACAGCCTTCAAGTAGCTGACCAATGTCAGTATTCTGCTACAAAAACAAAAGGAATCGAAACATGTCATTCTATTTAAATCACCTACCTGTAACTCATGTTTTTATAAGAAACAGAACACACATAAACAGTCAATCATTATTATTATGTTACAAAGTAGTACTAGATATAAACATAACATTATATTATAAAGGAAATATAGAAGAATTATATTTTAATATGTATTCTACCAATCTTGACTTTCCAGTTTGGAAGTCAAAAGTATACAAACACAAACATTAATTACATTTTTTTATCTAGCAAAACAAAGAAGTTCAAACCTTTTATCGTAAAATTTTGAAAAAGATATAAGTACAACTATGAAATCTCACAAGAAACGATATACACGAAATCGCAATTACTTAAATATATATCTTACAAAAATTCTAAAACTGAATTTTTAAGCGATTAAAAAGTTCATTTTAACAGTCGTGCCACGGAATTAGAGAACGAAGTGTCCGATATGTCAAACGAGGCACGTCGTCATGCTATTGCTCGTTCGAATTATCGAGAAGTTCGCGAAGTTTTCCCTTGATCGCCGCGAAAGAACGAGTAATCCTCGAGAAAATTATATAATGGATGGCAAATATTCCGTTACCACAATGCGTTTCCTGCTCGCAGCAGGTTTACCTTGTCGCGCATCTAAGCACCGGCCGGGATTTATCGCCGTCTGTACGACGCGTCGAATTCGAAGGACGTGTTCGCGACACATAACCTCAAAGTCGCTCGCCTACTGTATCACCGATAAGAGAATTCCGCTGAGGTCAAGTTTGTTTACCCCGCGCGCGATGCGTGTGTATTTATAGCTTTTCCTGCTGCGATCCGTTCGGCGGTGCAATGGCATCTCGCGCGCGCGACACCAGGCGATGTGGTGGGCGGTGCGGGAGGGGGAAGAGGAGCGGCGCCTCACGAGAGGGAAAGCCGATAAGATATCTTTTCTTTTTTCTTATTGTCTCGTTGCTGAAAAGCATTGGCATCGCTTCCCGGAAGTTTCCCCGTTTGCGGAAACTACGCAGAAATTCACATCCTCGGCGTCCCAAGACTCTCCGTCGGTATTCGCCCTTGTCAACGTCGCGCGTCGTGTGTGTAGGTATGTGTGTACGTATACGGAACGCCTGCGTGAGTGTGCGCGTTCGACGTGACAAGCGAGGACCAGCAAGAAAGAGAGAAACGGAGAGAAACCGGTAACAGGGCGAGACAGATTACGAGAGAGAGAGAGAGAGAGAGAGAGAGGGAGAGAGAGAGAGAGAGACACGACGATGCGAAACGTATACACGTTGGTGGGGGCGGGGACGAAGAACGAAGAGACGAAAACAAGGGAGAACGAAGATCCCTCCGCCGGGAAAGATCGAGAGAGATCGATCAACGGATGGATCTCGATGGATACAAACGGCGACGATGACGCGGGATAAGGGCGATCCGCCAACTGCGAAATCGCGCTCTCTCGCTGAGGGATGCATCCCTCGATATGAAACGGATTGCCGCTCACTTCAGTTGATCGGTGCGTCGATGTCGTCGGACAAGCATGAGCCTCCTCCTCTCTTTCTCCTCTTGCTTCCTCGCGAATATTCTTGTGGTCAAGTGCACACAATAATTACCGTAAAAGTGATCCGACGAGGGATAATCTCCGCTGGCACGCGCTCCTTCCGCTTCGATGCAACGGCGACGACGCACAAATTTACAGCATTTTTTTCCGGTGACCGAACGGGAGTAATGTCCATCCACCATGCGGCGCGATGGGACTACGTGACCACACTGCTCTCTAGTCTATCGCACTCCGCAGTGATGCCAGAATTATACATAGCCATCCGCTTGGCTTCGCTCGTGGCGCGGCGTCTTGCTGGTCGCGGATTGGTGGCGCCGCTACGTCACGGGACGCAGGGCGATTGACCAATCACAGCGCATCCGCGGGCGCGGTTCGTTTGTCTCTCTCGGGTGCGTCGACCGCGCGCAGCTTCATTCCAGAATCGTTCGCTATTATCTCGCTGGCATTGGCAATTGGCATCACGGTGGTTGAATTCACCGTCGGAAAAATTACCGGACGCAAAAAAATTGTTGAAAGTTAGTTTCAGACGAAACTAATTTTCGCGTGAATTCTTAACATTCCTAATTTTTTTTTCATTCTATCTTTATTGACTTATCTGAAGAAAGATTGGCGACTTTGATAGAATTATCTTACTAGAATTGTTTCCAGTTTTCTTAAAAAATTCAATCTAATATTAATCAATTTAAAATAATGAATGAAAGATAATGATTTGTTTTATTTATTTAAAGTATTAAAAGGACTTAACAATAATACAAACAAAAAATAAATAATATAATCACTATTGTATAATTTACATTAATATTAATTCATGTAAGAATTTATGGAGACTAGACTGGTTATAAAAAGAGAAGAATTAAAATTTGTTTTATAAAGTCGCATAACCTTATATTTTTTTAATGCACATTCTTATTTCTTATTGTATATATGTATGGAGATACAAGAGTTTCATCATCATTTTATACTTTATCATGCCTAACTATTAAATAAGAAAATTGAAACATGTAAGATAAAAATAAATGCCTAAAAAACAATACATACAAGGTAAAAAAATTTATTAATTATGTGAGTCATTATAATAATATATAATTTATCAAATATATAATTTATTAAAAGGAACTACATTTTTGTGTGTATAATTGATAAATTTTGTATTCTTTAGTCATTCATTTTTATCATAAATGTTTCGATTTTCTTGTTTAATAATTAAACACGATAACAAAGTATAAAATGATGACGAAACTTTTATATCTTATTTATACATTATAATACGATAAGGATTAAAATAGACCTCAACAAATTTAGAAAATCGATTAGATACAAAAATTATACAAAACTTATGTATTCAAAGTATATTAGAAAATTATAAATGCAAATGTGCGCATTCGATATGCATATATTATGTTGAAACTAGCGATAAATTAGAGAACGGAAATACCGTTAATCTCCTCACCGATTATCTATTAATTGGGAAGTCAACGCGATTAAAAAAAATTTGTCATGAAAACAATTTCGTAAATCTATCACTTATTGTGGTCTTTTATCGTTCTCTAAATCTTTTAAGATTAAGAAATATAATTTTATTTTTGTTCTCTGTAGAATCATTATCCGCTTATCTAAAGTACAAAGTAAACGCTTCCGTAATATTACTAAGTTTGTATCAAAGTTTCATATTCATTGCTAAATCTAAACACTTCTTTTCATCGTTATGTTTTATGTTTATACGTCTAAATGTTGAACATGACCTTTATTTCTTTGGAAAGTATTTGAAGTTTTCAAAACGTAGCTTTCATGAGATTTTGAAAGTCTTTATGTGCCTTCTCAATTTATACCTGTGAGAGAATTTAATATTTCTTAAGGATTTATTTTAATTTTTACCAAAAGAAATTAAAAAACATGTTCTTTTTAACTGAATTTTTTGCATCGTTAATCTTTCTTCTTTTTTTTCCAATAAACCATGCAAAAATTCAGCTAATGCCTCTTTCTACCAATATATAGATTAATTTTAATTTCAATTTAACTTATTTTTCATCTTTTTCTAGTTCTAAGAATTAGAAAAAGGTAAAAAATTGAACCAAAATTAAAGTTAATCAACAATAGAAACGTGTATAAAAAGAAATAACTTAAATACCTCAATCGCGTCTAGCACCAATTCTACGCAAGTATGTACATTGTTGCTTCTGTCAAATTTATTGAAAGGATATAAATAAAGCTACATGATCCATGTTCAATTGTATCTATATTGCACTTACAATGATACACGCTCACTAAATTGTGTATACTCACGTTTTCTTAATTTTCTTGACAAACATATTTGCCACTGAGGTCAGTTTATTAATGTTCCATCTACAAGAAAATACCAATGATGTTTACACTTTTATAGATTCAACAATTGTCGTGAATAGGATCTGATGCGAAAAATAGACGTAAATCTGAGAGGGTGACAAAATAAAGGTCGGAATTCGAGAAATTTCCTTTTACGAAATAGGAACTATGTCATATTCACGAAAATGTTGAATGTCTCTTATCACAAGAAAGTAACGTTGTCAATACTTGCTTATGCACAAACAAGTCGGATACTAACCAAGAATCTTTTGTAATTGACAAGATTAAATATTACTATAACTTATATGAGAGTTCCTATGTTAGATTGTTTCTTAATATATTAAATGCTACTTGGTATTAAATATTAAACATTATTGTTGAACATTATGCTCCGTCAATCCGTCGCTCTCTGTGACAAGAGCTCGTTCCAGGATAACACGACCTTCCTTGTACCGTTGTTGCTCATCTGTTGCGAATTCGTACACCCACCCAAGCTTAGCATCACAGTTTTTGCAGCTGACGTCTCGAACCATGTGGCGACCCGTCAGCATCACTCTATCCTGAACCTCACTGTACATCATATATAGAGTTAAATGATAGACGCATGATGGATATCATATAAATTTTATATTCAATTGAATATATTATTTATATTTTCTAATATATGTTTGATTCAACTATAAAATATACAGAAAAAATTAACTACACAACAATCAAAGAGTGCTTTCTATTTAATAACACAAATCAATACAACAGTTATCAATTTTCTCCAGCTTAAAAATCAGAAATTTTATTTATCTTTTGAAACTATTTTCAAAATTGTTACTGTATTGTAATGTGTTCTTTCAAAAATGTAAAAAAGAGAACCAAAGATTCATGTAAAAATGTAATCTCTGACAAAAAACCATAGTCTGGTAATAGCAGTCAACAGATTCTACTTTTCTTGGCATTCGATGACTAATGTAGTACTTTTCAGTCAAGAGATTTATATTGTGATGAATCGTTACATCCTTGTTGTAATATCAAGAAGAAATGATCATTGTAAATAATCACTATATTATCTCTTGTTGAGAAGCATAAAAAAATAGAACGACTTGTGTTATCAGACGGAAAGCATCTGAAAAGAAAGTAATTTAATAAATATTTCATAATGATAGATCCTGAAAAAGGTTTATTCGTTTTACCTATTTCTTGCACAGAAATTCAGATAAAAAAAACAGGCTTTTCATTTTTCTTCTTTTTCTTTCCGTTGGAGAAAAAAAAACAAAAAAAAATGAATGATTTAATTTAATAGGAACACAATAGTTGAAAAGAATGCAATCTAACAAATATTTCATAACGGCAGACCTTGAAAACTTGAATACAAAAACACAAATCATTCGAGAAAATTCATTTCATACTAATGATCTTGTACAATAAATAGACGCACCTATAATTCAGGTTGACGACTTTGCTGAAGAGAAATGCACGTCCCGTGGCACCTGTGAAACGTGTGCTCACGAGCTGTGACCTATTGGTGAGATTGGTGTCGCAGGAAGCGCAGGAGAATAGGCGACTGCCACCGATATGTTCGAGGAATATCACTCCCATTTCGAAAAATAACTAATAGAATGACTTGCAACGATCTGTTTGCGATTGATCCGCGATCAGGCAACGTTTATTTATCTAGACGAGTTGATATGTCGTAGAAAAATTACACAACTGTCAATGCTGCCATACTGATCCAACTGATTTCTCTTTGTTGTTGTGTTGGCTTGCGTACGCGTGACGTATATTGCCAATGTATACTAACAGTAGAGCTGGAGTCAGCTGAAGTGGGAAAAATGTTTGATATGCCGTGGATCATCGGAATATGTATAGAGACGAAACTTCCGCAAGATAACGAGCGATAAAAGATACAAGCAGAAAGAAACCTGAGAGAAGACGTGAAGACCTTCTTCCTGTAACCGCAAAATGCTGCGCACTACTGCCCTCTGAAGAAATGGATGTAAATTATACATCAATGTCCATTTTTTTGCGGTTCTCATGATAGAAATAAATCGCTGAAATAACTAAAATCTATCAAATTAATAGAGATTTAGGTTTCTTTCTGCCTGTATTCATAGTCAGGGGATCGATTGTATCTTGAAATGAGATGAAAATTACAAAAGTAAACAAAGAATATTCGTAATTCACTATAATATTAGTAATTTAATTGGTCTAGTAATTTAATTGGTTTAATAGTAATCATTGCTCACTTTTGTAATTTTCATCTCATTTTACACAATCGAGCCTCTGATCTTATATTTAAGATCGTTTTAAGTACAATTTTAAGATGTCATGAACCAATCAGAAAGCCGTATTAACATATCTTAGGATATTACTTAAGATAGTCTTAAAATAAAAACCGACTATTGCCTGATTTATGCTTCCCCAGCAAATGAAAATGAATTGAAATGGATTAGAAATTTTTCTATCCGTATTTTAAATCCAATCCATAAAAATGGATTCAATATAAAAAATTTTTATTTAAAATTAAATATTTATCAAAATTATTAAATCAATAAATAATTTTTGTTATTATATGTTTCGATTTCGTGTAATTTCGTATAATTTATGTCAGTTGCGATTATGCAACTTAGTTTACTACGACAAGATAAATGCTATTTGTATTGAATAGATATTCATAATAGATATACGGATATATATATATATATATATCCGTATTGAATATCTATTATATATATATATTCCAGTAAATATATAATTTATTAGTAATTATTGTGCAATTTAAAAAAGGAAATATGATAGTATTTATCTGGACATAGTTTACATAAATTTTATTACATACTTAATATTATTATACATATATTTATTTATAACAAATTTAATTATGATATGATACGTTACACTGAGAAAAAAATATAGTTAATA
>NW_017259378.1:1827378-1828703 GCF_001594045.1 Atta colombica
TATATATAACATTTTTCCCGGGACATTTTTTTCATTGTGTAAATTACAAAAATAAGCATGATTATAGCAATCATCTAGACATTAGAGAGAGAGAGAGAGAGAGTGTTCATATAAATTTTATTATTACATATCCAATATTATTCTTATATTTTTTGCGCATAAAATGTATATTGGATCTTACATCATGTTACTATTTTAACTGGTATAAAATCCAGTTATTACATAATAGATAAGATAATTATAAAAGATTAGGCTGAAGTAAATGCATTGAGGTAAATAATAATAATTAATAAAAGTAAAATGTCTTTTACAGAAATAATAATAAAAATTTTAATGTAGAGATAAATAAATTATATCTCTACATTAAAATTTTTGTTATTATTTCATTAGTAAAATGTATACAAAGAAGATGTATGAAACACAAAAAAGATGGAATTTCTTAGAAAACAGTTCATATTATACTTATGTATGTATATATAGGTATATTGTTTTTCTATACCAACTTGTATAAAACTTAATCCTGAATAAATATTTGAAGATAGATAGGAAAAATAATAAGACAATATTTATTAAACTGTAATAAAAATTTTTCTATATATAATGGTATCCACAGATAATAATTTCATACTTTAATTTTTATTTTATATAATCTTTATTTTTTTTAATTTCCCGTGTTTTATATATTTCAAAAATATGTATTTTATTCTTTTTCGTTTTAACTTCCAAGATATATTATTTTAATATAAAAAACGACTATCGAAAGAATTTCTATTTCTTATTATATTTTTGAATTTAAATAACTTAATAAGAAAGCGTTTACATTAACGCGTATGAATTTACAATTAGTACAAAAAATTTGAGGTAAATTTAATAATAACTAGAAATAATTCAAAGTGTCCCAGTAAAAATTGTTTATGCATGAATTTTTTATGCATAAATATGTATAAATATACATAAATATTGTTTAACAATGCAATATATCTTCAATTTATAGCCATTCATGCTTATTAAAAAACATAATTTTCAAGTTACTAAATAATTAAATTTTTTGGATAGCCGACACTTGTACGATTTTTTCTTTTGTAGTTTTGAATGTCACTTTAAGATATTAAAACATATTTTTCCTTTAAATATTTTTGTTACGTTTTTGTATAAAAAAGTATATCATTTTCTCATTTTGTTAACTATATTTAGTTATAACAATTTGTATACAATTTGTTATAAATATAACTTTATAAATACTTTCTATAGATATAAAAAATATAATTTTTATATACTTATAAAAAACGAAAGTATATGTTTTAAATTAAAAAATTATAAGAGTT
>NW_017259378.1:1828854-1833579 GCF_001594045.1 Atta colombica
ATAATAATAAATAAAATATTTAGTACTTTTAGTCAAAGCTGTATTTAACACAAATTGTTTTTCACATATATATTAAGAAAATTTGCATGTATTTTTATACAAATAACATATATAGAATATTTTATCAACATTTATTTAAGTACAAATCATAAAAAAAATAATAAAAATTGAGACATAATGTTGTTGGAATATCAAAAATAACTCTTGCGAATAATTACTAATTATGTACATTTAAAAGAACCATGCAAGTAATATGGGATTGCCAGAGGTGCCACAAAGCAAAACGCGAAATGTACGACGATACCTGTTTGTAAAATACGTATAATTGAATAAACTGTGAATATTTTTCATACGGAATAATTGGATATTCGAATGGCGCCCGGCAAACAGCAAGGGGAAAGGTCACGCAGTGAATAGGGAGGGGGAGCGTGCCGCGCGGCGCGGTGGTTGATGCGTCATCACTTCGGCATTTGCTCAGCAACTTCGCAGGGAGACGGACGTGTTTTACAAATCGCTCCGGGTGTCCACATTAATTGATGAAAATTAGATATCGACGAACGCGAATTACGTAAGATTGCCTAAAACTAAAGAGTGTACTAAAGATTAATAGGTTTGTTGCACGGTTTTTGCTTTATTTTTTTATTATTAGATTCATTACGCATATACACAGCTCATAAATATTTTAAATATTTCATGTGTTCTCACATGTACGGTATAAAAATGAGATTTTTATTGTTAGATATTTCAAATTGTGATTTTTTTATCACTTTAAATCATATAATTTTGTCATTTTCATATTACTCTGCATTCTTAATACGGGAAAAGTAACAGATAAATGATATTTAAATTACATATCTCTAAATATATGCGCATACTATTTATACGTATTATTCTATCTAGTCGGAATTATTTCATAATTTAAAATAAATTTTTACATTTATCTTTATTTAAAAGATGTATGACATATTATTAATCTTTATTTAATTGTAAATCACAAAAAAAGAGTAACAAAAATTGAAATGTAATGTTGATGTTAAAAGCACTTCATATGAGCAATTAAGAAAAATTACGCTAGTAAAAATCTCTTTTTAATCTCTTCTTTAAAATCTCTTCTTACCTTTTGTCAGCACGTTGTAATTGACAAAATATTTAAAATTATAAAATGAATCAAATATGTTTCTTGGTGTATCACAATATAATTATGATATTACATTAAACTCGTTTCACTAAAACTAGATACGTATAAAAAAATGTTTCATTAATTGGAGAACATTAAGAATATAAAGAATATATTATTTTACTTCGTAATACGCATTAATATTTCGATAGTTAAACGGTTAGCGCGTGGCCTTGAGGTGTGGATGGCACGGGGTGGCACGGGCGGCGCGTCATGTTTACGTTTACGCATAGTTACCGCGCAGTTATTCCTTTACCGAGATTTGTACAAGCAGATAGTAGTGTCGCGTACGGATTCTTTTTTCATTTATTTTTTGAAATCTTATTGAGAAAAATGTTAAATATAATACGTTATACTTTATGAGTAATTAATCATACTAATAATCGTATTATGTGAATATTCATAAAATACATTTCGTATTATATCTAGCATTTTTTGCGACTATTATATGTTTCAAAAAGTAATATGAAGAATAGCGGTACGAGACATGGCTATTTGTCTGTCACACGAGTCATGAAAAAGCAACGTTAATATGAATATTTTCACATGCAAATAACGTAATCTTTCTGCTTTCATAATTAATATAGTTTAATAATTTAATTAATTTTTTATTTTTGTGCACCTTTTATTATACGATTCGTTTAAAAAGTTAGTAGCTTTGAAACTATTTATCGACAATAAAAGAAACATTTTTCTCTTTTTTATTAATCTCTAGCCCATTTCATTAACTCTAATCATATCTTACAGACATCCTCTATAAATAAAAGTATCAGCCCTTTTACCTGCTCTGAATTTATTTCACAATGATAATGAATTGCGTGTGTTTGATATTCGTTTCTAAAAGTTAACCGATTACATAGTAATTGCATAGTAATATAGATAATGATTATATATTACATTTTTCAGATGATATTTTCTCTCTCACGGGTACACCTTGACGTGAGAGGGCTCAGTATCTAGAGGACATTTACATTAAAAAAATGGTTTTTCTCAAGTATCTAAAAATTTTCGGATCTATCTAAATGATATATCTAGATAAATTTTTAGATATTGAGTAAAATTATTTTCTTCGTGTAAAAATCTAATAGGGAAGCTAACGTACCCTCGTCGCCATATTTGAAAATGAACGAATCGCAGTCGGTTCGTCGCGTCGCGCGTTTGCTTCGGGAGTGCCGTTCAAGTTATCGGACTTAAGTTATAGTCCGCGCGCGATTATACTTCATTCGCGAGTATTTTACGCGAGTGTCCTGTGCGAGAGGATGTCCACCGATTCTGAAAGGAGGAGAAGGGGAGAGGCATCAGGCACCAGTGGAGCAACCTTGCGGTAAATATTATTTTTTACTTATGTAAAATTAATTTTTTTTTTGCTTGTTCTTAAATCATTTTATTTTACAATGATTTAAAAATTATAATTAGAAAAAAAAGAGAAATTACATAAAAATTTAAAACTTTTTACAAATTTATTCTTATTTAAGTCTCCTTCAAAGAATGTTGTAATTATTTTCTTAAATATCTAATTAAATAATGAATAAAGAGTCCAATGTCTATAAAAATTATGTTTTCAAAATTGCATTATTATTTTTCATAAAACTCTACATGAGTTCATATAGTAATTATTTTTTAAAATAATGATTATTTCCTTATCCTGTTTTAATTTGAATTTTACTTTTTTTGTTACAGAATCATTGTAGCAACGTTGCAGATATAACTCCACTGTTGCGCATCAGATCGGTGAGTGACGATTAATTGTTGATTATGTTTTATTGAGGTAATAAATGTGGTAATTTGATTAATATATTATATATCTAAATGCATATATGCATAAATTTAATAACATTTTAATATTTCGTATAGCAATCCATACATTCGTTGCCTTAAAATGGATAGGTTAAAATAGATTAGGGTAAACTTAATCCTGGATATTTCTTTTTTTTAATTTATTGTGCATATGAGTTTAAATTTGATATGCATACGAATCCGAGTTGAAATTTTGCTCTTACTTTGAATTTTAATTTTAGGACGTATGTAGACTCTAAAAATGATGTATGTAGATTCTGAGATTTATAGGTTCTAATTTGATGAATTGGGCTCTTACGTTGAGCCTGTAAATAATAATTATTGCAAGCCTAAGTATTGTAGTACAGCAGCACTTGCAAAACGCTAAAAAAACGATTATACACCTTTTTAGCGCATTGTAAGCGCTGTGTGCTACTTGGCAGATTTCCTATTTTTGATTAAAAAGTTTTCTAAACAGAAGTTAAATAGAAGTAGATTAAGTAATATTAAAAAAAGTCTTATTTGATTATTTAAGTATCAAAACAACTTTCTAAGATTTAATTAAGGTTGAAAGAGATTCCAAGTAGGACTAAAATTTCGACTCGGGAAGATATTTTCGAATGCATACACTGTATACAATCATCGAATTCGAAAAATTGAGAATACCATGAGGATATAATAGAATATTGTTTATTAACAATTATATTGATTGTTTAATAATATTGTTTGGTCAATTTTAGATTATCATGTACATTAAAATTTATTGAATTTGCATTATCTATTAGCAATATACTTACTATAATTTTTTACAAATATAAAAATATAGAAAACAAAAGATAAGAGATTAAATAAAATTAAAATATATTAACTTTTTTAATACTTTTAATACTTTTTATTACTTTTATTCAAATTAGCTCATTCATATATCATCAAATACAGTGAGAGTAAAAAATGGTTACAATTGACATAATTTAATAATTTACAGTTATTTTTTAGGATAACTGTATACTAATAATAATTTTAACATACAAATATAGTCAATTATGCTATGAATAACACATTGCACTTTCTACTTAAGAATATTTATTTTTTTTTAATATATTTTTTGTTATTATTATCACATAAATACTAAATTAATTTTCAAGAATGATTGTATTTATTGTGTAATTGTGGTTGCATTTATTGAACAATAATGTTTATTTTATAGCAGTAATGAACAAAAATAGACTTCCTAATCATAATTATTTTACTGTGCAATTATATTATCATAAATATCAAACATTTTTCTCTCTGTGTATCTATCCTATTCTCAAAATTTATCCAGGATTAAATTTTATAAATTTTATAAGTTAGTGTAAAAAACAATGACATATAAACAGATATTGATTTTTAAGAATTTTTTTCAATTGCCGTATAATTATACGTATATTATACGTATATTATTTTATAAAATAATAACAAATATTTTAATGTCGGGTAGTATAATTCATATAATTTATTTTATTTTCTTATAGAAGATATTTTTTATTCCTAATTATTATTAATCTCAATGCACTGACTTTAACCTAAACTTTTATGACTTATCCATACGTAGTAATTGGATTTTATATCAGTTAAAGTAGTAATATGATGCAAGATTTACATACATTTCAAAAAATGGAAGAATTTTATCTCGTAATTATTTTAAAGTCGCTTTTAGAATTTTGCATCATTTAAAATACTTAATTTTGAAATAATAAATTATATAAAAAATGAATTTATTCATTTACCAA
>NW_017259378.1:1833679-1836365 GCF_001594045.1 Atta colombica
AATTTTTTTTTAAGAATATTATAAAATTGACCGAAGAGATGAACTTTTCATAATAAACATATCGAATTTGTTTTAATTTAATAAATCAAAACTTGATTAAAGTATTAAACTTACTAGAATTCAGAATATATTTCAAATAAATTTAATGCTTCTGATGAAATTATGATAGATTTGCGGATATAAATGAACTTTTAAAATATTTAATTATGATAATTATAAAGTAATTATTACTTGCATATTTTTCTCTCTGTGTGTGTGTGTGTGTGTGTGTGTGTGTGTGTGGGATGGAAAATTATTCCTTTTGGATCTTGCATTCATCTGAATTTTTCATCTCCACATGCTTTGAGATGAAATTCAGCGACGAATCGTTTGAATCGTTAAAAATACATATACGAGCTTTGAATTTTGTCGGTTAATAATCGATTTTTAGTTTATTTTTAAATTTTGTTTTTTATATAGTAATGTTTATATTAAGTAATTTATTCTAGTTTCATAATATTCAAGATTTTTAAAATTAAAACGTTGATTTAAAGATTTTTTAAATTTAGATTTATTTTTAGAATATTTATATTTTTAATTTCTAATAAACACGACATTTATTCGTATATATAATGGAATTATTATTATTGATAATTGCTCATATTAATATTTATTCATTAATATAATGGCCCCTTCGCGACGCGTTCGTGTTTCGCGCATCATATAAAAGCGTAAAAGTCTTACACTTATTATTACCGGCGATGTTAGTCGGCAACAAAAAGGAGTATTTCTTTTTGTTGTCGATTTCTGGCATATGAAGCCAGAATATTGGCCAGGAGCAACAAAAGGCCAGAGAAGAAACAAGAGAATTTATACAAAGTTGATCGGTTTGGTTGTGTAACAATCTAAATTTTTAAAAGATATATAAAAATAAACTGAATATTCGGGAGAGCAGCTCACAAATTGCAAGTTCTTATATTGTTTATTTAAACACAAAAATACCCAACAAACAACAGGGCTGGCTGAGAGCCAGTGCGAATAATCAAGTGCAAGTTTTTTAATCTATAAAATTTATTATTTTACATTTGATTATCTGCTTGAACTCTCATTAGCTCTGTTATTTATTAATTTTATTGTATTTTAAAGATTGAATTAATGTCTGTTTTAATTGTTATCACTTATTTATTGCTTTTATTTATTTAATATGGTCGCAATTAGGTTATTCCGCTGAATCAGTACGCAGTAGGACATGATTGGGCATTAGCTGCTGCGTTCAGCAAAGAAAGTTTTGCAACTGTTGTAAAATTTTTTATATAATTACTAATAGTTGATACTAATACTATATAATAATTACTAATAGTTTATATATAAGATAATATATCCTATAGAATATCCCATAAGAAAATATATCCTAAAGCAAGATCCAATCATATTGAAGAACACAAAAGATTTTATGATATTTGCTTTCTCTACTGAATGCAGTCTTTAACGTATTTGCGGTGTTATTATATATTTATGAAATAATATAGGTAAATAGAAATAAGGATTCAAAAACAGTGTCGGCAAAAGTGAGCAAATGATACTATAATAGGCAATTGATTTGTAGGCAAAGGAGCTATCTTTATCAGATCGCAAAAAATGGATATTGTTGTATAGTTTCCATCCATTTTTTCAAAGGACAATAGTATGGCATTTTGCTGTTATAAGAAAATAGTCTTCATGTCTTCTCTCAGGTTTTTCTCTGATACAAGATACTTGAAAATAAATATGTTAAACAAAAACTCTTTCTCTCTCTTTAAAATAACAAAAAACAAACTAAATCTGAACTAATGAGAGTCAGCGTGAGCAGAGGTGCGCAATAAAATTTTACAAATAAATTTGTTAATCCATACGAAGTGTTGGTTGTTCTTTATTTGTAAATTCTTTATTTGTAAAATTTTGACTTTCATTAGCCAAGAATTTGATTCAGGAAGTCAATGTTATGTATCTTGAAATGAGGTGAAAATTATAAAAGTGAGCAAAATACATTTAAAAATTATAAACATTGAAATTGTAAAAATTTTAATAAACACGGAAGAAATCCATGTTAATGAATTTGTTCACTTTTGTAATTTTCACTTCATTTTACATAATCAATCTCCAGAGTTATAACAGAGAAAAAATTAAATAATTAAATGTAACATTTAAAAAACACATACAAATAACATGATATGGATTAATAATCAAAAAACTATAATTTCAATCTTTAATTTAGATGCGCAAAATATTTATTCAATTCCCGAAAGTATCCGATTTCAGGTGCGCGAAAACAAATTCTAAGTGCGAAAAAAATTTCTATCATAAAATTTCAAATAAATATAAAAAATCATTAAATGTAACTGATAAATGTGCTTGATAATTCGTGTTTGATTGTATATGTTCACGATGTTCACGATGTTCATATCATATAAAATATAAGTAAACTTTATATACAAAATATATTCTCTAAATTTATTAAATATAAATTAATACTAGTAACAATTTATATACTACATATTTATCTACTATATTTATATACTATATATTTATTAGTGAAATAAAAAATATAAATTGTGCAAAATGTACGTAATTTTATATAACGCATATTTAATAATTTTTTTGTCAAACATATAAGTTTCAGAAATCTTTGTATTTATTAAAATTTTTAATTTTTTAATTTATTAAAAGA
>NW_017259378.1:1836465-1839160 GCF_001594045.1 Atta colombica
AATAAATAAAATAATCATAGAGTTCAAAACAGACTAAATGATTACAAATAAGTATTACATCAAAATATTATATCTTTATTACTCATATATAAATGTGGTATATAATATGTACACATATATATAGACTCATGTAAATTAAATTATACATTTTTTAAAGCTAGGTACATAGATGTTTTGTGCAGTAAAATTCGAAACATTCTCCCCTGATTTCGTTTAAATGTCCGATCTTTATATATTGGCAACTAAGCCCTTGTAAAGTCCTGCAGCAAGATAGTTTCATACTGCGATAGGTACAAATGTAAAAGTCAAAATGCGGTCAGAAGAGCGAAACGAATCGAAAATATATTGTTGGTCGGTTATTTAATCACTATATTCATTTTTCTTCAAGGCACATTTGAAATATAATCAGTACATTTTTTTGCAACTATGGAGAAACCTATTAACGTTACATTCTTCTTGCCATTTTACAAAGAGTTCAAGTTACATCGTTAATAAAATTAGAGTTTTATATACATATATATATAGAAAGAGAAAAAATATAATTTTATATATATTACAGAGAGAAAAAGAAAATATGAGAAAAGGGAAAAAAAGAAAAAAAAGAACCATTAGAAAAATATAAAATATTAAAAACTCCTTTTTAGCCGAAATCACAGACAAATCTCTTACTTTCTCAAACAGAGCACAAAGTCGCATTCTCTGGTCTTAACGCTAAATATACATATATGTATATATAATAAGATATATATATATATATAGAGCTGATATAAATATTATAAATATACATTCACATATTCAGGTAGTCTTATGACTCTATTACATGCATACACGAATACACGCGTATTTCAATACATAGAGATAATTATCTAACATGCACTCGTGTATATACCTGAAAATCTATAAACATTTATTAAACTTATATGTAAGCGCGTGTATATTATCGTGTATGCATGTATAACATGTAAATAGTGGTCGCACATATATCCATATTTTGATTATACCCTTTTTCAAGTCGTATCGTAAAGGATATTTCACATCTCGTATCCGTATATAATACTGCACCTATACCTATGTACATCGAATGCTGATAGAATATAATAAAAAGTAAATTAAAATATATTTTTGCTTTTATACATTATCGGAAATGAAACGAAAATAAATTCTTCTCGAATGTTACACTTTGCGCCTAATGGAATCACTGCAGTCATGCTAATTTGCGTATGCGACTTTGTATAAAAAAGGCAACGAGTTAAGAAAATAAGATACATATAATTTTCTGTAAAAAAATAGAATAATGTACAAATCCTTGCTTGTTTTTACATCTCGTTCTATTTATTTAATTCAATTCATCTTCGTATAGTCATAGGCGTCACAGCTTCGCATTATTTAATCAGATTTATTGTTGTTAGCATTAATATGATTCATATTTTCGCGCATTAAGATTTTAAGGAGAACTAGATCAGAGAAGGCATAGATAATTAAAAATATTATCTTAATTATCAAACTTAATAACACATCATAAAATACTTACTATTAAAATTATTAATTATACTAGTTAACTTAACTGTACTATATACATACAACTAGGAGAAAGATAAATAAAGTAAATATCTTTTCCAAACGTAATTAAAAAATGACTTTTCACATAATAAACTGTAAAAAAGGACATCCTTTACCTTCCTTTTTGATAAAATTGTTATTTCAAATAAAAAGAACATGACCCTCATATACTGAATAATGGAATAATCTATAGTCAATAGCAGTCGTAATATTAATATTTGTAATAGTAAAGATTAACAATAAAGATTAACAATAATCATTATGTTATCGATACTGTAACAGTATCATTTATAACAGCACTTGAAAAAGTATGTTTTAGTAGTCCTGGTAATAAGAAATTGCATCGAGAAAACTTAATAAAGTTTTGGTTGTTATAGTGTGACCTTAAGCGTTATTTTTGGTAAGTTTTGTTCTATTGGCGGCAACTGTTGCAAGACACGCTAGAGCTTCCAGATCTGGAGATGCGCACCAAGCTGCCAATATGCAAAACGTTAATTAAAGCTTAAATTGTACAAATTGACATAATAATAAAGAAAACATTAAAATGTTCTAATTATTTTAATATAGAATTTTTAACGACAAAATTTAAAAACAATTATATAAATTATATATAAAATTAAGTTATTATAAAATTTTATCCGCAGTTTATTCTATAATTTTACAGAATAAGAAAAAATATTTTGCTTTCTTCGACTGTAATAAAATTACTATATTAGTATAAATAAATAAATATAAATAAAAGAATATATTAATATATACGATATGTCCAATTAGCTTATTAAGAAAACTTATAACTTACATTTATTTTGCTCTTGATCCTCAGAGTGTTTGGTGGAGTTGATTGCCGCAGCATTTCGCGTAATGCTTTGCTTTCGTGCTTTTCGTTTTTGGCTTCCAACAAGATGGGCTTTTTCTGATTCCTCATAACTCTCTTTTATTGTACTAATTCTTTGAGTCTGACTATTCATCTGACCATCAGAAGACGAATTATTTTGATGTTTTTTATTTGCTGAAGGATTAAATTTTTGCAAAATTTTCTTTTTTTTCGTACGTTGCTGTTTTTTCTTTTCTTGAAATTCCTCTAAACTCAAAGACGGTAATGCTTCGATTTTCTTTTCTAAATTAAATTCTCTAT
>NW_017259378.1:1839260-1847557 GCF_001594045.1 Atta colombica
GCTATCAACGCATTCTAGCCTTGTTTTGTGTCTAATGAATGATAAAGATAGAATGAAGTATTAACATTGATAACATGCTTCTAGAATGCACTCATAGTACATCTCTAATTTAAAATAAGATAAAAGGTGTATGTATATTATTTATCTGAGAATGATTCCAAAAAACATACTCTGCTCGAAATCTTTTACGTGCAGTCCAAGGTCCATAATCTACTTGATCTTCAGCTCCTTCAGTTTCTGTATCCTCAGGTTTAGAAGCTTCCATTTTTCCTTCAGCACTAAACATATTTTCGAATTATTTCTACAGATAAAAAATTAATACATATTCTAAAAAATCAGAAATACATATGGGAATACATATGTTACCTCTCTACAAGATGTTCTAAATCTCCACGAGAACTGTTTCCTCCTTCACTGCTTAAGGAATCTGTTTTTTCACTAACATTTGAAGAAATAGAGTTTCTTCTTTCATTTGGACGTTCGTCATGACTAGAACAATAAAAAATGAATACTTTTTAATATTATAGATAACAATTATAGACAACAAAATTAAATATTTCACAATATTCCAAGATAAAAGTTTTAATCACCCATGATTTCCAACTGTTCGTCTTCGTTTATTCTGTTGACCCGAGGAGCCAATGTTTTGCTCAGCAAGGAATTTCTGATAACGTAAACCTTTACACGTTCTTTCACTACGAAAATTTTCCTCTGGTTGTGTATGCGTTGTCACAAAAGAATTTATTGTATGTTTCTCATCTTCTATGATCTAAAATAAATTTTTAATTTATTATATATATTACATAGACGCCAACAATATAATAATAAATAATATGTATTATGTAATGTTTCATAAATTTATATTTTCATAAGCAGATCGATTCTTACCGTTTCGTGTTGTTCGTTATTATTTGATTCAGTTCTTTTTCTTTTCTTTTCACCAAATAGATCTGTCTTACAGTCTCTTTTTTGATCATCTTGGAAAGGTGATTCTGTATACCTCTTTTTGGGTGGTTTCGGTGGAATAGGATCATTTTCTGCAATACCATTAACGGTCTCCTCAGACGTCTCTGACTTTTGAGGCGTGAAGAGAGAACTAAGCCCTCCAATTTGCGATTCATCTGCTAATTTGCCTGGTTGAATTGATTGTCCGTCTCGTCTATCTGACTTTGTACAATCGGAAGACTCATATTCAGATTTGACACTATCCGTAGATTGCACACCGCTACTTGACTCCTGCTTCTTGTTGGTAGGCCTAGTATTTAAAGTACGTAGCGGAGGTGCTGGTAATTTGTACCACTTAAAGTCAGGATTTGCATTTAGAAAAGCATCCTTGTACTGAAAAAGAAATTATGCTACGTGATATCTATATCCTGATACAGATCTAATAATAATTGAACAAATTAATTTTATTTTTGACAACACAAATTTACATTATTCTACAAGTTAATCAACTCATTAATTTTTCATTTGGTTATCCTTACTTCCTGTGCAAGATTTGTGTAGGAACGCTTCTGATCGGGATGAAGGGTTGCCCACCATTCACCCAAGACCCTGGTAACTGCCCTATTTTCCAAGTGTGGAAAGCCAGATCGCACTGAGCCGCGATGCCTTTTACAAAAAATTAGAAATGCATTCATGGGACGTCTTGCATGATGGGCTGGCTCCCTGGCTTCACGTGATTCCTACTCATTTACAATAAATTATGTCATTATAATAATAGTTAAATATATAAAGCAAAATAATTAAGTAATAGTCTCTCCAATTCATAAGAATATATAATAAATTCGTATGATTTTTTATTTAAATAGATGTGATTTATAAACATGTATTCTGAGGTATTCGATTCTGTATCTTGAAACCAGATAAAAATTTAAAAAGTGAGCAAATTTACTAGGTATTGATCAATGAACTTATGAATATTGTAGTACATTCGTTCATTTTGTAATTTTCACCTCGTTTTAAAATACAAAATCGATCCTTAGTTTATATCTGAATAAACATTGTAATGAAAGTAGAAATATTATGAGGAATATTTAACTAATTATAAATAAAGATTGCGCGTATATTCTACAATAGTTTTTTAAATAAAATTTATTTTTTAATATAATTTATATATTTTATTCAAAAAAAAAGAAAGAAAAAAAGGAAAGAAGAAAGAATAGAAACACTGAAAAAAATTCATGTTGCTTATTTTTAGTAACAATTACTAAAACAAAACATCAATGTTCATATCAATCTCGATTCATCTTTATTCATCTTTAGTTACAATAAAATATTTATGTCATATATAACGTATTCTAAATCTATATTGACCCTAGTGTGACTTCCAATATTCTTAATATATTATTTGCATGATTAAACCAGGATATTCTAGGCAACACGTTTAACAAGTCCAGACAAACAACAAAAATACGCCATTCCCACTCCCATTAGGAAATATCTACGATGTGTATCATCAAGTTTTGCATCATAGCCATAAGTAGCCATGTTGCTATGTTGGTGAAGCCTTAAAGTGACACAGCCTTAAAGTGATACAGCTTGTCAGTATATCTCTAGTCGCATTTCCGCCCGCTTAAACTTTTGCGCCCGACATTGATCCACATCTATCTAACTAATTTAGCCGACCGACTCGAGCGAGAGGGAAAAAAATAACGAAAGGAAAGGCTGATCGGAGATCCATAGAATTAGATTCGATTTCTCATAATCAGCCGAAAATAAACGAGAAAGTACGCAGCGCGGAGCGTAGAAAAAGCCAAGTTCTGTGTGCACATAAAATAGATTACAACATATGTCTGCACAATTACAACATATGTCTCAATAGTACGAGAGAATGACGGCCGTGTGAATGAAAGCACAAGAAAGAACGGACGATCGGCGGTCGGCCTGCCCAGTTTATCGTCCGCAATCAGAAGCGATGGCCGATCGCGAGCCTCCTTCTCTCGTGCAAATCATGCCGTGCGCCGTCGCGCTTATCCACGATGACACATGACGTTTCGTGACAGGGAACACTACGAAGCGTTCCGTACGCCGATGATGTAGCGTACGGTAATTAACGCTCAGCTCAAAACACACGGCGATCGATTCCGGCTCGCAGCCGCAAACAAGTTGGAAAGACGCATATTATCGACAGGATTCAAAACGCATTGACATAAACGAGGCGAGGTTTTCCCGACGATCAAACGGGATTTCCGCAAGGCGAAAAACGAGATTCTTAGCGGACGGAAAGTGAATCGTAGGCACTCGCTGCGAGATTTCTCAACGCAGCAAGGCTCTCTTTCTCTTTTTCTCTTTTGTCTCAATATTGATCGTTGATCTCGCAACGTTCTCGCCAAAGAGAACAGTCGCATATGTTGTATAAGTACTCGCATGAAACAAAATCGCGACGTGATCGTCCGGGGAAAAAAGCTCGTCTTTCTCGTGCTAGATTTCTCGCACGAGGAATTCCCGCGGGGCGAAAAGGCGGAAAGAAAAAAAGGAGAGAAACGGACGGAACTCGTTCGACGGGAATTCGTGCAGCGCTCGAGCTGTCACACGTTCAATGCAGCCCGAACACGGACGGACTCTATTGTAACTATTAACGTTGCGTTTCGATTGCACCGTCAGCGGCGTCAGCAAAGGTTCGCAAAAATTGCAAGGATATCCCCCCTGTTACGCGCGGATAAGAAAACACAAGAACGCACAGCGCCGACGACTCTCGATCGTTTCGTCTCTTTTGACTTATCGGATCGCGAACGTGGGGCACTCACGTCACCGTCGTGATCCTCGTCGAACATCTTGGGACGCGGTCGCGAACGTCGCACCATTCGTGTTCGCACACTGACAGCTGCTCGGCTGACCGATGTAAATACGACGACTGACTGCGCGATCTTTGAATGAAGACGTGCGATTATTCGGAATGCAACGCGCGCGGGGGACGCTTATCCGCGCCCCACGTTATCCCGGGGATCGTCGCGCCGTTCCTCGTCGACGTGATGAATCACGGCAACGTCGTTTCCGTCCTCGTCCTCGGTCCTCCGTCTCACGTCCGTTCCCATCGATATCGCGCAATATGACGTTCCGTCGTCACTACAAGTGCAGTCTCAAAGAGAAAAGAGAAGCGGATCGAAATCCGTGACTTTTGACACAAAAGCGACGCGCCGCGCACGCACGTTTTATCCCGTGGGATCGAGGGTGAGCGAACCGCACGATGCCCGGCCGTGTCGTTTCCGCCGGTGGAAACAAATCCGTGGCCATCTCCGAACGGCACTCGCTCACCTTACGCTGTTGCTCGTTGGCAGCCATTGCTGATTTTCACTTGACAATTCACTCAGCGGCGCATGATACAGACACAGCGAGGCACAGATAAAGGCCCGTTCAACACTGGCGTTCTCGACTCCCGACTTGTTTCGAGCCGCTCAACTCGCTCGCACGTCCTCCTCCGCTCGCCTCAGCTCGCCTCTTCCGTCCTCCTCGTGCCTTGCGCGAACGCTGCCCCTCCACCTCCCGTCTCACTTCCACCGACGTGCACGCTTGATACACCGACACACGGCCCACGTGAGAGAAAATTCTCGTAGGACAGCTTGACGTCCATTCGCTCACTTGGCTCATTCTCCGTCCTCTCTTTTTTTCTCTCTTCGCTCCGCACTCGCGTTGCCATCGAGCTTCGCTTCCCACAACGTCCGGAAAACGAAAACTAAGAGCTTAAATGAAAGAGTCACTTTACGCAATGCAGATAGAATTACGAAGTCCGGAGATTTTCTCTGACGGACTCTTCAATAAAACGTCGCATGATTGCCGAGGTCCAAGGTCGCATCTCGTCATGACAAGTTCACGTATTCTCGTCTTCCACCAGCCAAAGTTCAAAGGCGAACGATTTCAGGAATTCAAGTTGGCGTTTTCAGTATAAAGTTTACGAGCATCGTCACGGTTCTTTAAATTACCGCGTTACAGGTTGGCGCGCGCATGCGCGGTCGCATTTCCGAGAAAATCCCTATGTTGCACGTGCGCGCGCGCGCACGCCGTAACAGCTGATCGCTGTGTGCAGCGTCGACGCAACAGCTGTCGTTCGAATGATTGTCAAATTTAGAGCCGCCGGCACCGCCATCGCCCAGCTCGCTTGGTAAATTTAGTCAAGCGAGGGGCGGGGAGGGCATTCAGAGAAGAATGAATCATTTTTTTAGATATTCCCAGAGAAAAGTAAAATACGAGAAATGTATAATAACATACATATAATAGGCATTTATCTATTTCTTCGTCTTTATATTGCCTTTGTCTCTCCCCTCCTCTCGTAATATTTTATCTACTGCGTCGATGAATGCATGTAACTGGGAATAGATACTCTGAGAAAATTAGCTTTGCGGACAAAAGATTAGACTTAAGATTAGACGACTTTAAATGTGTTGACGTGGAGGGCATTAATATAATAAATCGATATTCTTGCGTGACGAAACAAATGAATATATATATTTAAATTATACATCACGGTCATATACGTATCTCTTTATTGTCTCATCAATCAGAATAAAGAGCAAGGTTCGAGATTAATGGAAGGTCGTCGCCGTAAAACGGTAGCTGTTGGATGTAACATTTAAAAATATTAAATTAAAAATATACCGTTCACAAAAAAAAACAATATTTTTAACGCAAATCGACGATAATAATTGATGATCGCAACAGGATAATTTGTCATGAAATTTATTTTTTTTTTTTAAGCTCTATTATGTTTCCTTAAAGTCTCGCGTTAAGAAAGAATGAGATATGTTTGACACATTTTTTGCTGAAATATCTAAAAATTTAATTAGATACAAATCTGAAAATAATTTTGTTGGAGCATCAAAGTAATTACATAAGAATCTCAAGCATGACGAGTAATACTGCAAAAAAATTTAACACTTGAATCTATTAAACAGTTTCTACGTTATACATTACAATTATTTTGATGACTGAACAACAAAGTTATTTTCAGATCTGTATCCAGCTGAATTTTTAGATACTTCAGTAGTTAGCGAAGCCATTCTTTTCGTGCAGATTTAAAATACATTTTAAGTCCGCACTTTCAAATCCATCATATGTTTATGTTACGCACAACTCTGATTGTGTCATGATAATGCACGTATTGAAATAAAGCAATCTTTGATAATCACACAAATGAAACGGCAACTTTTGCCTTCCGTGTATTATTTCAGCATATAGCACGCTGTAGCTATAAATAAAAAGATATCAGTTTTTATCATTCTCATCTATACATACACATACACAATGTGCAACTATGAATAATATAATATGTCAAGTATTTTCTTTTTTTGAACATATCTTTCTTCGAATGCGACATACAATTTTCTCAGTATGTATTTTCATTCTGTTTGCCACATATGTATAGATAATAAGGCACGAACTAATAAAGGCAAACATTTAAGTTTGTTTCTACTCACACGATTACATTCATGTGCTCGTTCGATTGTCATTCTTGATAATACGCTTATATGTACATATACTTCCATTGTTGATAATATTTATTTTGTAATATTTATAATTTTATTGTTTTTTTTGTTTTAAGCTGAAACAAGCATACAGGCAAAAGAATATTTTTTCGACAACAAGAAATGATTTTCTGTTGAAAATATTTAATGCAAAACATTTAGTGCAAAAATAAATTTTTATGTTCTTCTCTCATTTCTTTTATTTTTTATAATATTAAATCTGTTTTTTATCATTGCACTCTCTGAACTGGTGCACACACTGCAATAAGTTGAAGTGAAACAAGTATACGTTTGTTTCACTTCAACTTATTGCACCGTGTGTACTAGTAATTCAGAAAATGCAGCGATAAAAAACAAACCTATTATATATTGTATTTGTTTGGCGGAATCATATCAATATTTATCGAAATGTCACTGAAATTTATAAGTAAGCGATAATCAGTAACGTAGGAATAATAATAATTCTCTGAGTATAATAATTATTTTTTTGCAGAATATGCAGTTATTTACATTACCAACTGTAACATATTTATCGAAAGATGATATGTGTGTCGATAATATAAATAGCTGCTCCAATGCATCGGTCGCGTCAGGAATCGTTCGCTTTTTGTGGCGCTCCTCGCGGGAAAAGTGGGAACTCTGGATTCTCGAATAACAATAATAAAATCCTTCGTGGGTTTCGCGGGTTCGACAGTCGAATGCGTACATACGATTTGCGATGTAGTGTAGGTCAAATAACCTTAATAAATATCGGGATCTCATCATCCGTGTTTTGCCGTAGATTTGCGTCCGGATTGAATTTAGGTACGTAGGGTACGTATAGCCCGAGGGAACAAGGATTTTCTTTCCCACGTATCCAAATATAAATTGCGAGGTCTTTTTTTTACTTACTATTCTCGGAAAGCTATTTCCTCGTGATGTCAATAGTTATTCGATCGATTTATTATCATGAATCGTTATCTCTAGTCTATTTTATTTATTTAAAGAAACGATGCTAAAGGCCATTACACGTACAAAATTTTTAGTCATAATTGTAAAATTTTATGTAAGGCCTACAGTAAATCAGAAGTCAGAAACTAAAAATTGTGATTAATTAATTTTTAGCTTCTGATTTCTGATTTATGACTAATGGCTTATTGTAGAAGGCTCATTAAACAAATCGACCAATCACAATCAAAATTGTGATCACGTTTTAAAACGCTCGACTGTGATTGACTTACGGCTTTATGACTCGACTAAAATTTTTGTACGTGTGATGACCTTAATGTATGTGCGTGCAAAATAGTTCATTTGAAATATTATTCTTATAGATTGCACAACTTAGCAGAATTGTGCTATTCATCCTCACTATGTTATCATACGAATCATAATAGCATTATGAAGCTCGCAGTCCTAGTATTTTGACGATGCGGTGAGTCGTGCAATTTTGAAATAATACAAATTGACAAGAATTGTTTATTAAAATGTCTATTATATTTTGGAATGTTTATTTCTATATTGACAATATCCTATAATGGCAATAATTTTTTGTGGAGTAAAAAAGCATATACATTTCTAGATTACCTATAATTAATTAATTATATTTATGACATTATTAATGTTGATATCAATAAAAACGGGAATAAATTTAAATTCTTTTATATTTCTAATAGTTTGTGATATGATCATCTATATATCTATTTATCTATGTATAGATACCATCTTTTCATTTCTCAGAAAGGGAGATTTAATATTAGATGTAATAAAAAGAAATCCATTATTTTTGCATGAAATTGAATGGAAAAATAATGGATTTCTTTTTACTGCACCTAATATATGTATATTAAATTATATATA
>NW_017259378.1:1847657-1857195 GCF_001594045.1 Atta colombica
CACACGCAAACGCGTATACGTATAGAAACGCGACTCCTCACGCGTGTATGCACGCACGCACGCACGCACGCACGCACGCACGCACGCACGCACGCACGCACGCACGCACGCGCGCACGCGCGCACACACACACACACACACACACACACACACACACACATCTGTCATATGTTTTATTTTATTATGGCAATTTTGTATATTGTGTATTGTGTTTGTATATTGTGTTTGTAAAAATAAATTGCTTCCATCCATTATTTCATAAATCCAGATAAAATATAAATTAATTGAAAATGTAGCTATAAAAATAAATCTAAAATATTAAATTCATCATAATATAAAAGAAATATACATATATATATATATAATTTAATATATTAGGTGTAGTAAAAAGAAATCCATTACTTTTCCATTCAATTTCATGCAAAAATAATGAATTTCTTTTTATTACATCTAATATTAAATCTCCTTTTCTGAGAAATGAAAAGATGGTATCTATACATAGATAAATAGATATATAGATGATCATATCACAAATTATTAGAAATATAAAAGAATTTAAATTTATTCCCGTTTTTATTGACATCAATAATGTCATAAATATAATTAATTAATTATAGGTAATCTAGAAATGTATATGCTTTTTTACTCCACAAAAAATTTGTAATTAATATATTTATGATTACATTATTATAAATTTATGATATTTGCACGTGTATCTATTTCTCAAGCTTTTTCAACGATCTGATCTAGACATTAAATTCGCATCTACAATACAAGTTTCATGTCTTTTCTGGAATATTGCGGAATTTAATTTACGTGTTGCTCTTTGTATCGTTTATGCACTCTTCTCTCTTGTTCTCCTCATATGATGTAAACTCATATAAAAGTCAATCTGTGGCAGTTGTTATCTCATAGCGATCGTTGAGTGTTCTACCTTTGATCCGGTTGAATGATTTTTTGACCTTCTTTGTTGTATAAACTCGAATAAGATTCTCCTACTGTATTGGATTTCTTTAAGTTTGCCTGAAATATCCATAATATTCTATCTATAATAATTTTTGCTATCTACTTATATTTCTTTTTAAGAGAAAATAGCATGTTTTAATTAAAAAATAATATACGATGACTTTATGTTAAGCTTTATGTTAAATCTTTAATTTCTTGAAGCTTTTAACTATAATATGTTGCGTTTCATATCGTTACTAATTGTTTTACTAAAAAAATATATTTACGCATATGCATTGGTGCGTCGAAAAAATTCCATATAAGATCTTATATCGAATTTTCATTCGAATTAATTCTATATTATGTATTTGATATTTTCAATTATCTCTGTTGTATCCAATAACTCATATAAGCCCTAACTTGTTCTAACTTGTTTGCGAAGCAGATGGGTTTTAGTTTTTCTTAATTATTTAAGAAGATACCATCGTAAGATGGAGGTGAAGACAGGCCAAAATCCTTTTCACCTTAATTAGATTTGTCTTTATTCGACTAAGGAATGGTGTCAAAAGAGGTTTAGGATTAAAAGCTCATGGAAGAAAAAGTCACGTGACTGATGTGCGAACAACAATACTATAACTCATTTAAGCAACTCTGATTGGCTTAAGGCACACAAGGCGTTCTTCCCCCTTTGATTTACGAGCACGTCTGTTTCGTCCGTCTCACTTTCGACTTGACTTTTCTGGAATTTATCTCACTATGACGAAAAACAAGTTTAATTTCGATAATTAAATTACATTTTTATTCGCGAAATATATACGATATTTCTCACAACTATTCAAAATTCCTTAATAAAATTCCTTAATAAAAATTATAGTGAAACAAGTTATTGAATTAAAACATGTTACGCGCGATTCAAAATCTTCAGAAATTAAATTTAAAAAATTTATACATAAGAATACATAAGAAAATTTTAATTCTTGCATTAACTATTAATAAATTGTTCTTCATTTTAAAAAAAGTTTTTGAATAAATCTCTTTTCTTAAATTTTAATTTGAAACGAATCTTGATTATACATACATTTAAAGATATGAAAAAAATTGTCTTTTCTGTTGAATTTCCGCTGAGAAAAAATTTGTTTCTAGTTTGTATATATAAAAAGAAATATACAGTGAAACTGGGATACTCAGTATGTTAGAGAAAATGTAGTTCGAGATGAAGGACAAAAGAAATGATAAATTATAATTATGATTTGTCAGATTTCCCGGGAGAAGTTTGCCGTAAAAAGTGATTTTGCGTATGTGAACATTTTCCTCATTTCAAGAGTAATTTGATGTCGGAGGAAAGGATATGGAGAAAATTTATTTTGGCAATCAATAGTACTTTCACGTGCACTTTCTTCAGTTTGTGTAAACTGAAGTTTGAATTAATTTCACATGTATATTAAATTAATTTTATATTGTATTATCAAATTATATTATGTTTTGTACGCGCGCGCGAAAATTATGATAGAGATTCATTGGCATATCGCGATATAAATAATCTAATTGAATATAGTAAAATTTTAAATGAAAATTGTATTCGTCATGTCTGTGATAATCATCAGATTTAATTAAAAGACCTTTTACATGGTACTCAATCATTCGTAATGTGCGTAAAATGATATTGATTTCATTTATTCGATAAAATTAAACTTTAACTTTCAATTAAACTGAGTTTTATTCATCATATGAATGTTAACTTTGCATTTTTAAACAATTTGAATCAAAACAATTATATTATTCAATGATATTATACTTGTCAATTTAATATTAAATTTTTTAAAATATAATATCGATTTTGTCAAACTAAAATTTTATTTAATTAACTTACGCTCTAAATGATGTAGAATTTGTGACAAATAATTCATAATTTAATGAAAACATTTTATGAAAGAATTCTATTTTATGTGCTGTGCAAAAATGATGTAAATAAATTTGACACATAAAATTAAACAGAATTCTATCATCAGATGTGATGTATATTACAACTCGTTCAGAATAGGCTTCATCAATTTCTCATCTTCATGTTGTACTTTTCTACTCTCGAAGGAGGATAATTTATGCGATTCCGCGAGATGTGGAAATGAGAACATGCAAGTTTAGCACAACGCAAAATTTAGTGTTCAATTTTGTAAATCAATTTTAACAGCCATTTTCATGAACTAATAAAGTTATCATTCTGGACCGCCAGCATAAGCGAGCGCGTTCTTCGTACTTATCTCGAGAACGGCGGAACTTTCGAAGTGCGGTGGTGCACTTACGTCGAGAATGCGCCTCTCGTGCTGTGTCACACATAATGCCTGTTTTGACACATTCCTTGGGCAATTTCTTGAAGAGAAGACGACGTTTCCTCGGAAAACTAATCGTTATTGCTCGTAACTTTACGTCGGATTTTGAACGTGTTTGAATTTAAATTTGGAAAGGTCGCTTTCATAATAAATTATCGTGCATAGATTGGAATTATACTTTATGAAGTAGTAAGACACCCGTCAACTTGAATAAACGTCACACTATAGTCACGGTAGATATAATTGTGAAACAAACAGGGCGCATTTAAAGTCGGTTACTTAACATTCATACATTTATTTAACTAGCATGAATTGTAATTTGCTTAGTGCGAGCTGTGTTTATATGACCTCATTTATACATATAATAGGAAAATTACTTTTCGTTTAAAAACAAAGAGAATTATATTGCCTTACATTTTTAAAACAAAAAATTATCTGGCAAAATGTGAATATATAGAGAATAACAATTTTTATAGTTATAACAAATGATAAAATATTGTATATAACTCTATCATCTACAATAAATTTAAAAATTTTTTAATTATTAATTTATTATGTTTAAAAAATAATATCTACTCTTTAATTATCTTTAGAATTACAAATATATCTGTCAAAAATAGAGATATATCTGTTTAAAATAGAAATATCTTTGAAGTATCTTTTTTCTATGTGATGCACAAAGGAAGAGGTTTGGCGCGGAATTGCGAAAGTAAATTTATTTAAAAATCTCTTTGAGGAAATTGTATCTTGTAACCGGTTAAACATTGGCGAATATTCCGTTTATCATTTCGCTATGACGTAAACATCTTCCAAACTTTAAAAATTTGCATTTATTTATGTATATTTCACATTTACGAAAGCTTTTGAATGAGATTAAGATTGCGCTATCTTTTAAATGTTAAATAATAAATTATAGCAAATTTCACATTCTTTATATTTTCATATTCCTTCTACAAGATGAGTCATTAAGAGACTTTGGTCACGAATATTTACTTTATCGCGGAGATCTTCGTCGCAAAAAGTATTATGTCGCGTATTCACTTTTCTGCATCGTACTAAAAATTTTATGATTTTGAATTTTCTAACTTATATTTATTCTCAAGTTGTTTATATACACAAATTGTTTGTGCAAAAATATTGTTTTTATAAGAAAATTAAAAATAATTGTAAAATAATATGGCTTAACGAGAATGTTGTATAATATTATGTCTAAATTAAATTGGCGTATACATTATACATGAAATAATCATTGTATCATTTATTTTCTTAGATATTTGTTGACTTTGCACCGAGATAAATGTCTCGCATTTCAGAGAATATCGAATTTACACACAGGTATCATTGTCCTCGGAGGGTACAAAAAAGCGTACCTCTGGCACTATTTTCTTGATCGGTTTGCGAATCATCACGAACGGATGCACGCGATCGGAAAACTATTTCACCGCTTCGAAATACATCGAATTTTGTTTCCTTTTCATTTCTTGGCTGCGAAGGTTGCTTTCTATCGAGATAGATATGTGACCCAATTTACTATATATATGCTTCAACGAGCATGGCAATTATTTTTGTAATCAAACTGTCATTATTTTTATGGGCTATTAGGCTATTACGTATCCGGGTGTCTACTAATTCGTATAAAACGGACCGATGGAAATATCTCGTTAGTCACTTTCCTACAATCGTACTTCAAGTAATATATTTTTATACATATATATTTATATATAAAATAATACCTAAAATATTAATTGCACATTTTAATGTAAACGATCTTATATTAAAATTGAGAAATCAATTTAAAAAGTTTTTCATACTGAATCCAATATAAATATAAAAATAATTTACCATATAATATATAATACTAAACTATATAATATATATGTGTAGGGGAAGCCCGGGCAAAATGAACGTACTGGCGAAAGCGAATACCTTTTATTTTTGCTTGTCTATCTGAGATTGCACTATAAGTCTTTAACAGTTGAAGGAATTCCTGACGCTTTGAAAGTACGAAACAACATATGATTGCGTTCATTCGTGTTTAATAGAGACATAGAAAATTGAGTGTTTTCTTGCAATTTTTCCTTAGGTACATAGTTTAATTATTATCTGTAATTGTTCCTTACCAGTGTGAACGATTTTTTATAAGAATTCTTTAAACATATATTCGAGGTTAAAATTTTTCACTTGCTTGCTTCACTTTATTCACTTGCTTCAATTTATTTTAATCTTTCCAAATTCGCGCCAGATAGAACAAAGCGGATGGGGGCAAAGTGGATGATCCATCCTCTTTACTCGGTATATGATTACAATGAAAATACTAGGAATACGAACGATCTTTCGAGTGTACGAAAGGCACGTATTTGTCTACATCTCATTTTTGTTTATTTTTTGTCACAATGCAGTATGATGATTTGCTTATGACTGATTCAGTGCATTCAGTTGCACCAATAATTTTTTAAATTTCATTTGCATTGCTCGAGTGATCCATTCGCTTTGCTCAGGGGGGGAGGGAGGGGGGGGGCAAAGCGGATGATTTCTTTTTTTTTATGTTTTAACTAAAATGACATATTAATGTTCAAGTTTTTTAATTTTTTTTTTTATTTTATTTTAAAGTTAAATCCTTTAACAGATTTATGAGAATAAAAATGATTATTGATCTCAATTTTAATCGTGTCGTTTTTTCTTCTCAACTTTAACACATCCGCGCTGCCCGGGTTTCCCGGGCATATATGTTGTATTTCGTAGTAATATATCTAAATCTAATTAGTAAAGAATTTATTGAAAACAGTAATTTGTATTTATAATTTGTATTTATGAATGTAACGTTTCATAGAAATTTGTAATAAAAAACTCCTTTTATATAAATTCATCACATTATGAAATATAAGATATAATTTCTTCGAAATTGATATTTTTTCTTTATTTTTTTATTTTCTCTGATCCAACCAAGAAAATATACTTACGGATATTGGAATTATACATAATATAAAACATTAATACCCTGAAGCAATGTATTCTGTATCTATTATCGATAACTTTACAATAGGATGTATTTCCTTCTTTCCGCTGTTATCTTATAAATTCTGTTCTTATTTTAAAATTTTATGAATTTTGTGAAATACTGATGATAGATTTTATTTATGGCATATTTTATATTAATAATCATAAAAATATCTATCAGTTTTCAAACAGAAATATTTATAAATACCAAACGTATAGCACAATCGTCATTTTAATGAACGTATCTTATCCAAAGCGTAATCCCATCACTGAGAATAAAAGAATTAATTATAAGCTAATTAACTACCACGAGAGAATGGTGCAGTATCCATAATAATGGATATAAAAGAAGACTGCGCACAAAGCACTCCTCACTTTTGTCAATTTCTTGTGAGATATATCTTTCTCACAGAAGAATATTCTGTCACGTCGGTCTTACTGTATAATTCTCCTTTTGCGATAAGTCTCTCCTTTGTTGTAACTTATATTTCCAGACAATCTATCGAATCCTATAGGGTCGATGCTACGCAAATAAGGGTGCTGTCAGGGACAGCAACATGGCAGGTTAATTTACTCAGTTTAAGTAATCTCGATAAGCGTTGCTACGAGACACGATCGATTTTTCGAATAATAAGAAACTAAACATAGGCTTAAAAATCCATAAATTAAGAACAAGACGATAGTCTTTGACGGATCAAAAAGTAATTCAAATCAGGTTTTAATTGTGGCTATTTAAAATTGAAAATTTTACAGTTTAACTGATTAAATCTTGGTACAATAAAAGATTATTCTTTATAGAATTTGATATTAATAAAATTCTAATTTACAGTTACATTTAATATGCAGAATTAAAAAACGACAAGGAAAGAATTTTTGTTCTTAAAACAAATTTGAGAAAATTAAACATAGAATGCTTTTAAACGTTGTATACATAAAGCATTTCTCACTCTTATCAATTTTCTGCGAGATATTTTTCCCACAGGATATTCTTCCACGTCGCTCTTTCCATATAATTCTCCTTTTACGATAAGTTTTTCCTTTGTTGTAATATATATCTCCAGGCAATCTATCGAATCCTAGGGAGGATACTACGCAAATAAGGATGCTATCAGGGCTTTTATCGTACTAAAATTTAATCAGCTACACTATTACTAAATTTTCAATTTTAAATAGTCACAATTGAAATCTGGCTTAAATTACTTTTCAATTCGACAAGGACCATTATTAGTTTTTAAAATAAATATACGGAATTGTAAAAGCTCTTGTTTTATAATTCATCAATAATTCAATTTAGAATCGCAAATTTTCAATAAAAATACGAACAACGGTTATGAGATTGGATAACATTAAATACGATAATGATTAAATACACATATATTTTCGGGAAGAGAATAATTAGCATAGAAATTTATGTAAATAGATAGTATAAATGCAAATTTAATGTTGATGATGGAGATAGGAATCAATAGAAGCAAATGGTTGGCAAACAACTTCTCTTTAATATTATTAGCATATTTAAACAATAATAACAATTGTTAGAAAGTTACGGTGCGTTAAAATGGAAATACGTCGACGAGTTAAGATTGAGAAGACTTTAAATAATGAAATTCTTATTAAACAAAAGCTAGAAGTTATTGTGCGAGTTCTTGTGATGTAATTTCTTTCAAAATTATAAACAGTAATCGTAACATTTTATTAACCTCAATTACCTACTACTAGAAATATGCATTTTTGAATGAAATATTCATTATTCTATCAAGAAATATTACAAAAGATTTAAATATATACAAATCTCAACTTTCTCTTTCAATATACAGTTTAATTTGGACACATCGCCTTAATTGACATTTACTTAATTCGTGATTAATATTGTATATGCAAATTCGGATACCCTTTATAGCGTTCCATTTCACGTGAATAATTTCGATTTCAAAGTACGGAAAGTGCATGTAATTTCACGGAAGGAATGGTTGATCTTTTTAGTGAACCGTAATTCTGATTTCGCGAAATTTATTATAAACGCGCGCGTTGATCGATATAACGCCTGGAATCTCAAATATTTGTTACAATTCTAAACATTGTCGAACCGTCGCAATTAATAAATTTAATAAGATTACAGTACGCGTAACCTGTGATGATTTCCTATCAAATTATTGTGAAAATATTTTGATTTCTGAAAAATATTATTTTCATTATTAGCCAAAGTAGAAAAAATTTTTGATAATTTTTTCTAAAGAAAGCTTATTTTATTTGTAGAGATATAATAATTAATTTTTATTTTTCTTACAATGTCTTTATACTCGCCTTACATGACGAAATACAAATATGTACATCATTTTTCTATATATTTTCTGCATTTCCCAATTTTTTTTCGGTTTTATCGTAGAAACTTGTATTTCGTATCAAAAGAACTTTTATCGCGAAATTGTGAATTGCTGGCCATCTCTCTCAGCGGTTGTTTCGCCATTTTAACCTTTATGCTTCTCTTGGTTCTCTAGTTAGAAGTCACGTTTGCTCGTCGTCGCTCTCTTCACTCACGGCGGTCATACTGAGTCGCCTTTGTGTGCTACTCTCATTGTCCCCGCACTCGTTTAATTTGCTGTCCACCAAGGTTGCAATTATCGTTTACGACAGAAGCAGAATTTAATTTATGACCGGAAATGACGCGACTTTCTTCTCGCGCAAGAATGTCTTGAAGCAATAATAAAAATAACCAGCTATTAAGATAAAAATACAAAAATTAAAAAAAATAATTCAAACTAAATGTCAAATAATAGTTGTAATAATTAATAATTAAATTAATTAATAAATTTTAGTAAATGATTAGCATAATTTATTATTTAAATTAGCAATTACATAAATTCCATTTTACCTCTTTTAAACTCTTCTTCAATTCAAATATTCAAAGCATTTAACTCTTTTAATCCTTATTTAAATTTATTTAATTTTTTAAAACTAAACTACGTCTTAATTTTCAAATAATATTCATAGACAATTTACAGATATATAAATTTTATGTAATTTTAAAATTATTAATACAAAGAATTATATCGTTAATATAATATTGTGTATCACTATGTATATTTATTTGTAATAGAAATTATAGAATAATCCAAAAATATTATAAAATTAGTATAAATACTATTTCTTGTCCTTAATATCTGTTTTTCGATTGCTTTTTATAATTATTGTCTCTACATTAATGATATTATGTTTTCCTTTAATTTTTATCTTATTTTGCATTTGTCGCGTAGCAATGCAGAAAATGT
>NW_017259378.1:1857295-1861158 GCF_001594045.1 Atta colombica
ATATCATCAAATGCGATAATTAGTCATCACTGCGTTAACAATTAATAGCTCCGTTTAATATGAGAATGTAATATACCGATTTCTATCGTGTTATCATATGATATTCATTGCGCTATTATTATAATATCATAAATACAAAATTATTGATACAATTATTACTAATTTATGACTTTTCCACTAGAATAGGATAATAAACATTTGCAATCATCAAAACACTGTTAATATGTATAGTAATTTTTTATAATTATAGTATTCTTTTCTATTCTAATAATATTATTGCAATGTTAAGAAATGTACTTGATTGATTTATTAGTACAATACAACAATAATATTAATAATAACAATAATGATAATTTTATATAATACATTTTTAGTTTAACTTCAGTGTTGCTTCATCAAAATTGAACTGCAACTTGAATAAATTCTTTTATATTTTTCATGTTATATATGTATATTATTTTAAGTTCATAGCATAATACGATTCGTTTAATTAAAAATTAAATTAAATTAAAGTTTAAAAATTAAATATTAAATCGATTTAAAAATAATTCGTATAAGTTGAATTTGTTGAACCTTAATTCTTGAGATAATATCGATTAATAATCTATACTATTAAATATTAATGCGTCATTTTATTTTTAAAATATTTTAATATTTATTGCCAGTAGCACTCAAAACTTCATGTTCTCATCTTTTTTTTACAACAAAGTACTTACGAACAGCGAATGGAACGATAGAGAGAACAGATAGACGATAATTAAATCTGGAAATTAACATTTTCGTAACTAAAGTTGGCGTTTCGCTGGACAGTGATATTTTTTGCAGAGTTTATACCGAATGAATTTATGTTACGTCAAACAGATGCACTAGAAAAATTTATTATCTACTGATAGTTACCGCTTATTTCTATATTATTTCGCTCTGATTATTTCTCTTTTCTTCTTTTTTACGGAGTCGATTTTTCGACGCCAATTTACCAAACTGCGTTATTAAATTTCACGCGCGTGCTTTCGTATACGATCATGCAATTTCATCTCACTAGGGAATTCGTTCAATCTATACTTCTATGCTATATAATAATATGTTCTATAATTTTAATTCATCGGGGAAAAGTTAATTTACATATGAGCATCGAAGATTAAATTATACTCATATTAAATATTATATTATTTTGATTTATTAAGAAACAGAGAGAGAAGTTCGTTAATTTTGTATACAATATCAAACAATAGTATCTTCTCTGTATGACTATAATTAATAATTAATATGATAGCAAATATATTCTATTATGTTTATTTTGCTTGTGATTTCATTGGCAATCAACAAATGATAACTATCATTTACTGAAATTGTTATAGTATAGATTGATATAGTATAATTATGTCACTTTGTTAAATATTTGCATATGTCATGATATCTACGTATTGTATCTATTATCGATAATAAGAGAGAAACATTAATAAAGAACATAGGTCTTTTAATTCAACTAGGATATAGAGACAATAACTGGGGATCACTATCGTCAAATATTTGAAAACTACATTAATATTACACACACATAAATATATATAAAATAGAATATTTGAAATTTTATATGTATGTAATAATACTTGCTAAAAATTGATTACGAATTCTTATCAAATACTTGAATTTTTTTCTGTAGGATAAAAATTATTTGATTTTAAATATAAATTGAAATATAAATTACAAATAAAATATAAGTTAAAATAGAAACTTCCTTACTTTCATTATTATTTATATAAAAATCTTAATTTATTTGTTATTCTATGAGTAAAAACAAAATACTTAATGATATTTTAATAGAAAAAGAGAAAATAAAAAACACATGAAAAAGAAAAAATAAATCATTTGTAAAATGTGAATAAAAATTATTTACGAAATTTTGAAATTGTATAAATTTTTTTCTTTTATTAAGCTTTAACATAAACATCTTTCGTCAAAAATTTTTATTGAAGAAGACGAACTATTTTCATTTCAGAAACTATTTTAATTTCATTATTTCAAATTCTGAAATTTTTAGACTTTCTAGACTACAATGAGTAATGTTCATGCGAGATATAAAATCCTTGTATCGTCTTTATTCTCTCACGTTTTTCATGTCAGAAGGACATAAAGAAATAATAGCAATTGTCATGGCAGCATTACAGTTTTAATTCCCTTGAATCATATTTTATTTTTTTTTCATATTTTTGACAAAATTTTCTGAAATAATTCTCCACGAGAATTAAGTTGTTTGGAAATTACGTTATTGATAGGTTTCTTGCAAATATTTGATGAAATTTTATACTGTATTATCGTGGTTTTCATAACATATAGTTTTAATTATCTTATCATTTTAAATGTTTTTACCATAATAATTATACATAATAAATATTTTTTGTTACTTTTAATAAATTAATATTTTTAATAATACAACAATATATTATTAAAATAATATAAACAAAGCATCTTATCCTATAAAAATGTAACGAATGTATGTAACGAAATATATTTTATATATGATAAATCATGTACGTTGGTGACATTTTTATTATTTAAGTATTTTCTCGAGCCTATTTAAAAAAAAATTGATTTCTTGGAGAAATTGTCATTTAGTTTATTAACCTAGAGATTGTCAAAAGATTTTGTATCTTTTACTTACTGCCGTATTTTTATTTCAAATAAGATTTTTTTGAATGCTACATCTGCGAACTTTCTTTCGAATATTTGTCAGCAGTAGCAATTTTATAACGTTATAAATAACGATTAATTAAAAACAATTGCTCAATATACAGTTCATTAGACTCGAAAGTGCGGTATTTAGATCAAACTAAGCGGAACTTTTGTTTTTACTCTGACATGCAATTCATGAACTTCATTGCAAAATAAAGACACAAACCATGACACATTAGTCAGTTATTTATTATCCAACCGCATGTAGATTTACATGTTTGTTTATGTTACACAAAATAAACTTTGTTCTGATTTCTGACGACGATTTGAGATTCATAAATAAGGCTAAAAATAGAATCCACGAGAACTTCTTTAAAATTATTGTGGACATGAAAGTTTCAAGGAGTCGCGATGTCATATATTTTGCAAGAACATCGTCAGCAATTACTTTTGCTGGTAAAATTACCCGGCACCAAGGTTTAAATGGTAACTTAATATTTCAGTCAAATACGAAAGGAAGTAGAGGTACGTCACGCAAATAGGGTACATCAAAAGTTTACATATTTTAACTACATGCTCATGGTGCAACGTGATGTTTAAATGTTTCTATATAAAAAAATCTCTATATATAAAAAATAAAAATCATATGAATCATATACAATGAATATAACAAATCTTTTTCATTTTAATGTTGTTATATATTATAACATTAGCATATTATTTTACTAAATACAAATTAGTAAATAATAATGAGAAATTATTAATTTTAATTTAACAATAATATCAGAGAAATTTTTGTAAAAATAAAAATATTAATTACATGAAGATTATTTAAAAGCTTGGAAATTTAATCGTTTGCACAGATTTATTTTAATATATAGATTATATGTGCATGTAGCCTTTCAAAGAATTAATAAAAAGATGAGACATAACTTCATTACTTAATTAATTAAGATTCGTTAAGACAAAGCGTGAACAAGAGTAAAAAGTAATTGTGTTAAAAGAATTTTTTATGAATATTTATAAGTTCGCACGGTAAACTTCCATTCCAACATCGATGTTAAAATGTAGGATGAAATAAATATAGAGATTAAAATAGTATTTTACGAGATTTCTCTTATAAAGCTAATACTACTAGAATTCTCTGCTTTTCATATTATCAATCCAGAAAAAAATATTTTATATATAAT
>NW_017259378.1:1861258-1871566 GCF_001594045.1 Atta colombica
ATGGAAAAAAGCAAATTACATAAATATATCATCACTTACAAATGTACTATATTATTATAAATTGTTATGATACAATTCTAATCAAATTCAAAATAAATAATTCATTATAATAATAACACTGTGCGACAAAATTTGACTTTTTCTTCCTATGGCGACCATCACGACTCGCATTTTTTAAATTCAAGATCGCTGAATCCGTCGGTGAAAGATGCCCATCACGTCAGATTTTTGAGATAAATTGAATAATATGAGCCAAAAACAATGTTTTTGCCATATTTATCATTTTTTTTGTGGCGAAATTTTATTTTTCAATTTTATTAGCCTGGAAAGTAGATAGATTTGTATTAAAAAAAGTATTTTAGACCTTTCTAAAGGTTATCACTGATACCAAATCTGAAAAACTTAAAATATAGAAATTTAAAATGGCGGATTTGTTATGGAAGATCAAAATGTAAAGTGATATTTGGTCCGCTATATTAGATCCGCCATTTTGCATTTCTATATTTTAGATTTTTCAGATTTGGTATCAGTGACTTCTAGAAAGCCTAAGATACTTTTTTGATACTAATCTATCTCCAGGTTCAATCCGCTAATTTGGATCATTTTACATTTCAGAAAACGTTCATAACTCGATGAAAAAAATTATACATTGTAACAGTAAAAACAAGTTCTTTTTAAAGATGAAGATTTGCTCTTTAGAGGCGCCAATGAAATTGAAAAATAAAATTTTATTTACAAAATTTTAGTCACAAAAACATAATAAATATGGCAAAAAATGCTGTTTTTGGCTCATATTACTCGATTTATCTAAAAAATCTGATGTGATGCATTTTGCTGGCGGATTTGGATTCAGCGATCTTGAATCTATTAAGAAATGCTAGCCCTACTCGCCTCAATATTTTTTGTTAGACTATGTAATCAAACTTAAGTGAGAATATTGTAATTATTAATTAATACTATTAATACTAATAATATTAAAATATAAATATCGTTATCTTTTTCAATTATTGTTAAAAATTTAAATTTTTAAGCTTTTAGCTTTTTGTGCTTTATGATCACGAACATATTATTTAAATTTTACACTATAACAATTTGCAATTTTGTGTGAATATATGAATTCGTTTATAATCGATAACGTCATTTTCGAGTTACGTACTTAATTACTGAAGTAAAATCAACACGCGATTATTATATGCACGAATAAAGCTTCGCCGGAGTGTTGACATTATCATAATTTTATCCTCGAGATTTAATTTCGATAATGCATCCGAAGCGTAATAAACTTAAATGCTGACCTATTTCAATAAAAAAATTGTCGAGATGTATTGAGTATGTACCCATGTGCAAAAAGTCGTTTTCTCTAATTTAGTAATCACTGGAAATTGTTCTGACCGATTCTCCACGATTAAATGGATGCGTAAACTGATTGCTTTAAATATTGAGAGAACCATTTCGCAAATCGCACGAAACGAATCGAATGGTTATCGGAAGAATTAAGAACGTATTGTTCCAAATTTCGTATTCATGAAACTGTTATATTTCCAATGAGAATTTGTGTATAAATGTAAAAAATATACACTCCAAACCAAAAAACGCTGAGATTATATCTACATATTTCTGAGAATATGTAAAATAATAAATAATAATATTATTCTTTTTTTTAATAGATTAAAAGTACTATAAATTGTTTATTAAAAAGATTATTTATTAAATAGAATAGGCACTCTACCAATTCTTAACTATTATTAAATACGATATTAATTTAGTTGTAGCACGGTTAATAAAATGGACACAGTAATCTTCAGCATGTCGTAATATTTATTTTTCTTGTATAAAATGAATATTTTATACTTTTATCTTCTTTAAGAGAAGAAGTATGGCTGAATAAACAGAAAGGATAATAAAACATATATTTAAAATGTAATCTGATATTGTTCCTCTTCAAAACACATTTACACTCGTAAATATTTTTTATATATAAATTCCGAAGCCACCACCGAAGCGTAGTATTTTTGCCATCAACGTGAGTGGAATTCTGGATAAGATAGCGCATTCAATATATTCGATAGAGTATTTAGAGTATGCGGTTTGAGCTGCAGTGGATGGATCGTTTGATAGGTGATGGTCTTTTGGCTTCAGCATTGAAGAAATACTTGCGGTAATAGGATAGGAATGAGCAATTTATGTGATGCAATATGAGATATAAGGTATCTTTAGACATAATTAATAAGATAGTAGTTAAATATATATTAACTGAACTCTTACTATATCTATTGAATTTATTACTCGATAAAACTATGTGATATTATATTTATTATTAAATTAACATCTATTTGTTATATTTATAAGATCTAAAAATTAATAATATTAATCGAAAAGTATAAATGTGAAAATAGATCATAACTGTTACTATAATTTTTTTGACGAGTGCGTTTTACTTTTTCTGGTTGTTATGGATATTGTTTAATAAAAAGTCAATGTAATATAAAATGTTTAACATTGAAAAATGGAGCATGTCTATATATCATGTATATCATCATGTATGTATATCATCATGCAAGAATATCAAGGGAATATAATAAGAAAAATAGAGAAGCGTTTTGACGATACTACGATGATGACATCGTAAAGTTTGATGAAATCTTAAGTTTCTCTCAAGTTGGGTAGAAACATTGGATGATATTACAAACTACGATGATACGCATTTTCCAATACCTTAATACCTATATGTTTTTTATGTTCTAAGACTTCTCATTAAATTTCTATTAATGCATTCTATTAATGCAGCACACAACTCTTATGTATTATAATTTTATCATGATATTTTTTTAAATATTCATTTGATTTATTTCTATTTCTTTGTAAATTGAATCATATTAAAGATAATATTAAAACTTATTTTTAATAATTACTTCCATTTTTTAAATGTTTAATTCGTACATATAGTAATTTAAATAAAATAATGTTTTTAAAAGTACATATTTTATTAATTTTATTTAATTTATTATGTATACGTATTAAATATTTTTTTAAGCACGAAAGTAATTTAGCAATTGCATAACTAAAAAATAAGGAAACAATATAGAAAATACATGAAAATCAACATGCGAAATATGTATTTCGTCGTTCCAGAACTTCGAACGAAAAAAATTTGCTTATTCTCATAAATTTTACAATATTCGAAATAGATACCGGTGGAGTAATAAAATCATAAAATTGTAAACTTTTATAAGATTTTATAATCGTTATTTTCTTCTTTTGTTATGAAAATCGGCGTTTCTATTTTTGAAGCAGTTTCCTTTTATTTTACATTTTTTTATTTTTTGTATTTTTTGTACAAGGATGAACGACTGAGGAAAAACTTAAAAAAGCTGAACTCTTGAAAGCAGGAATTCTTTCATCTTCAATCTTGAAATGCACTTGTCAATATTAAACGGAATATCGAACGGAATTCGATTGAAGAAGTAAATTTAACTTATTATTAATACGCTGAAAGATATGAGACTATAGAAATCATACTATGGAGATGAGAAGTAGTTGCGAAGCTTTATTAAGGAATTTTGTATTGTGCGAAATGCTTAAATGTTCTCCCATCAGAGAATTCTTTTATTTCAAGTCTTTTTTTAATATCAAAATTTTTTAGTTTTTTTAGTACAAAAGTATCTTACCGATAAATACTAGATTATATATCGATAGATTTTTAATTATATATATCTTTATAAAACGATCATATCAATACTTATTTAATCAATTAATTTTGTCAATTATTAATTTATTGTGATCTTGATTTATATTTACAATTAATTAGATATTTAATCCATATTATTGATCTTCTCTTAGTTAATTCCTTAAACTATTTTAAATTTTATTGATTAATTTTTATTTTTTATTTGTAGTTTTTATTTATTTAATCAAAAATAGAAATTTAAGCAAAAATAATTTCTATTAAGTATTTCTTTTCTGTGATCGTAATTCTAAAAAGGAAGAAAAAAAGAAACCCACAAGTATATTGTGTCATTAGTTTTTATTTTAAATTACTTGCTTACGCCACAATAATTAACTTTTCGGATCATTAACGCAGTTCTTATTCCGAAACTTTCGTTATGCAAAACTAAGAACATAAAGACACGATCTATGGTGCAACACGAGATTCGTCGCCGCATAACGCTATCGTTGATTTATATGGAAGATATACTTGCAAAGAGGGCTTTTCTCCCATCAACTCGGAGAGCTTTATTTCGATGACGCTCAAGCATACGAAATTTCCGACGCTAGTCTGGGAATGCTGATATATTGACGTTTATGCCATCGCGGATTATGGCGCATTTACTTTCTGTGTAGAGCAGAAAACCGACGTGATTGACGGTGTTCGTAGCTCGGTCTTCCCGATGTCATCGTGCACGTGCCGGGATTTTTATGACGCCGTTTTGAGTTGCGCTTTCGAGCTCGCCATGAGGCCATCGCGTTATTACGGTCTCACAGAGGCATGTTGCCTTCATAACGATTCAATTTCGGCGAGTTAACAGCATTGGGTCACGCGACTCGGCCGACCAATAAGACGGATTACACTGCGTGACGATCGACCACATTTCGCACTAGCATTTCGCAAAGTATACCGCGTATGAAATAAGGCGAGATTAGAGCAGGCAGAGATGACTTTTTTTATGTCGTAGGATTTCATCTTGTTCGTAGAACGCATTGCAGTTCTCATAAGAAGTTCGTCGTTTGCTATATTTTGCATATTGATATGTTATACAGATATAAGATCTTAAGTCTAGTTTTTGAGATAAAGAACTCATCATAATTTAAAGTGTTCATAATAAAGTTATTACTGTTATCAGGAGCATGTTGCATAGAGAATATAAGACTGATTTTTTTAAGAAGATCATATTTTCTTTTTATATTTCTCTTTGTATGCTACGAGTATAATGTGTATGGCACAGGCGCAAATAAAACTCATTAATTTTATTATTTTTTTAGCCTGGAAAATCACATTTTACTCGGATTATGATACAATATTATTATATTATATTTGGGCTGAAATTTGCTGTTGATAATTTAGACTTAAATATACCTGACAAATCCAGCTTATGTGTGTAATGAGGCACGTGTATCTCTTGGAAGGAAGTTCCATTTTAGTTTTATTAAAAGCTTTAGCAGCAATTATAGTTTTGAAAGACTATATAATGACTGTATATATATATATATTCTATTATAGATTCTTTTAAAAAGAGAGTTAATATTATTTGTATTATTTAAAAAGAACTCTATGCAATATCAGTAATAAAACCAGTAAATTTCGTCGCAGGAGGATTACACATATGAGAAGGGTTCTCAAGTTTGTCTAAGGTTATGAATAGAGCCGCAATGTCTCAATTAGGAATCAGGAGCTCACGAATAGACCTGAATTAAAGAGCTTGTATCACGATCGAAAGTTTACCTACGTGTCCCTAGTTTAGGTTGCTGTGTCAACATTCTTGCCATGTCCTTATTAAGTTATCTATTAAGATATCAACGGCGTTTCACCTAGCTGAATATTTATAACAAAGTCCTGGATGTCGGATTTTCAAAGTATAAGTTCGTCGTGCCGACAAAGTTTATCAAGAAGTTTATGACAAACTTACATGCCGTGGGAACCGATAAATTGTTCATTGCAACTATGTACAAAGTGGTAACAAAGCTATTTAAGTTTTTCGGAGTCATGAGATAGTCTGAGAGATTTTGTATAGAGCGAGCATATTGTGTTAGATGCGCCGTAATGGATCCTGAATTTTATACAAAATAGAAAGTAATTAGAGCTTGACGTAGTAGCTTTGTACAGATTTTATCCGTGTTATAAATTCAAGCTTGATATTTCTTGTCTCGACGGAAGAATAAGGAATATAGAACAACGTAGGTAGTTTACGCGAAAATATCTATTGTTGTAACAAGAATATAGCGTGAAAGCGCAGTATCTTCTTTGTAGCTTGTATCTCTTTTAGACGATAAACTAATGAAAGTATGTGATATATCCAGTTATTATCGTAATATAGATCCATAGATCTTGATATTTAATAGACACTAACTTTGTCAGCAAAAATATAAAAATCGATAACGCCGCAATTCTGAAATTGCAACATAATTTATAGCTAATTGTAAGACGCAACAAAAAAGTCTTATGCTTGCAATAAAAATAGTAGTTATAATATAATACTTATTATTTATTGAAATAACTTTTTATCCAGATGGTAAACTGTTTCTAATTTTTTTGTATCACTTTTAAATACAATCTAAAATAATCTATTATTTTTTCCAAGTAATTCTTAATATATTGCATTTTCATTTGCAATCTCCTTAACCAATGATCATTATTTTGAAATGCATTGTATTTTACTCTTTAAATAAAGTACCATAGCATATTTAAACGAAAAAAATTCACGTAATAAGATCGCATTTCTGTTTGTATCTTTATGTTATATAACATTTTAAAGAATTCTTTTCATCGACTTGCAAAGCAGCTATAAGATTTGATAGATTCTTATGTATACAAATGGCCGGTTAGATAAAATCGTCGTATGATTTTTTAAATTGTGATTCGTCACATTAAGGCTTTTGTTTAAAAGAATATTTACGCAAGAAATTGAGATCAGAATGAGAATACAAAAAACAATTTTATAATGTCTTTCATTGAAAATTATTACAATAAAAAAAAAATAAAATTTTAAAACGAATGCGTACCTAAAATATCCATACATAAGTTGTATTATTATTATTTGACTAACTATTATTATTACATATAATTACTTTCTAGTTGTTTGTTGTTTTTCTAACATATAAATTTAGTATGTTTCATGTATTTAATGTATTTGCTATACATTATTAGCAAACAGAACTATTTAAAGCTGCCGCGCGTTAATGCTGGTATATCTTTTTTAAATCCTACTTTTAAGAATAGCACAAACTGATATGAAGTTCTGTCGTTCTTTCACAAATCCTTCGTAAAGTTTTTGAATCACGTAAGATAGCTTTACGCTCTCAGAATATTATTTACTCGTATACAGTATTATTCTTTCGTCGACACTTTATTTATATTTATTTCGAAGCCATGAAAATTTTCACTGCGATATATTTTTTCCGTTACACTCAATCTTGGGACTTGAAGATTAAAGAAACATAAACAATTTTTGAAACGTAAACGTATGTACTCCAAGAAAGATAATTGAAAAAAAGAAAAAATATCCATGATTCGTTGTAATTTTAAGATCGGGTTGCATTGTTGAGATTACTTTGTAACTTCTGCTAATAAATCGAAGTTTTCTATAATTTTTAAAAAAGAAAAATAAAAAAAAATTCATTGTATGATATTGATTCTGACTATACATTTATAAAAAATTTCACTGAATTATTTACTGACTAATAAATTATGACAAGTACTAATGAAATACTAAATGAAATACTAAAAATTGAAAATATATCTTGCTTTAAATATTATGTCGTATTTTTGCTTATCTGATTATTTTCTGACTTCATAGAAAAAAATTTGTAGAATTTTTAAATTCTATTATTAAAATATTTTTGCAATATAATATACATATTTTGTATTCCTACTTACGAATAAATAAATTTATTAGATTGTTAAGGGACTATCATCTTCTGAGTAATATCTCGTTTAATGCTTACATGTATTTATATTTATATTATATTTATATTTATATGTTTGGGATATAAATTCTGTGTCTCAACATACTCATGTATATATGTATTCATACATCATCGCGAAACGCAATCTAATTTACTGTGACACGGAAGGAATTAAATTGCGAGATAGTTAAAGCAATGTCGAGATGCGCATGATGCTTTACGTAATAGTCCGAATAACGATTTAATACGGAAAATCCAATTTCATAAATCGGACAGAATTCTCCATGGGGAGAGTAAGTATTCCTCCTTCGGTGCGATTTCGATTTCCCGCAATTATTCCTCATTACCGTTGAGAACGATTGCGGCAATTCGAATTTGTATCAAGAAGATACGCGGGGACAAGGGGTGTGAAAACGCAAAAGCAAGAACGGAAGAGTGGCGGTTTGATAGAGGTGATAGAAGAGTAGATGAGATAGCTGTCACGATTTAAACTACCAAGACAGGATATTTCACTCGTAGCATTTCTTTTGTTGTCGAATTAATGGAAAAATCCTGTAAAGTACTGTACTATCGCTAGTCTTAATACGAAACATGTTCATTGCTAGCATGAAAGAATATCGGTTGGGTAGTAAGAAAGAAATTATTAGATTTTCGAAATATTCGCATTTCTTGTATGAAGAATCGTATACTGAGAAAAATTTCTGGTTGAAAATGAACGAATCGATAGATTCCGATTATATCAATCAAAATTATTTCAATTAGAATTATAATTAATCAGAAAATTCTAATTTATCTATTTTCAATCAGAATTCCAATTGATGCAACTAAATTCTTTTTCCCGTATAGGAGCATAAATTATAACAGCTAAAGAAAAATTTCTCAGTATAATAAATGTCAAATCCATTAAGCGAATATTCGTTTTTATTATACGTTCGATTCATGTTACTATTACAAGTACACCGTATTTCATTCGCAGTAATATCACGATTTCTTGGTAACGAGAACCGATATTTATAATTGATACATATGACCATTATTGGTTGTGTTTCGTATGGTTGGAGCAACAATTATTGCCAATAAACTATCCGTCTCGTTATTGGATAACAGTAAAAAAAGGTCTTCGCATCTTATGTTCGAGGAAACTTTACTGTCGCAGGAATATATGTATTATAAAATTTACAAACGATCAGTTTTCTTAGACTTTTCTCTTTTCTCTGTTTTTTATCTTATCGTTTTTATGAAGATTATAATAATTTGCAAAGATTTCCTACAAATTGAAAAATAATATTCAAATTCATAGGCGCCGAATTAAGAGAGACAGAGATTTTCGCCCTTTTTTTCAATAAAATTATTGAGGAGCTACGCTTCCTAATCATTTTTACTTTTTCGTTTTTTAATAAAAAGTTTTTTTAACAACTACAAATAATTCCTGCAATTAAAACTGCGAGAAAGCATCGATCTAGACGATACGTTACGAAGAAGCGGTGAAATTAGATTAAATATATTATTACTGATATTTATTACTCGAAATAAAATTCGGTGTGCAAATTTTTTAATATAGTATAAATTATTAAGCTTCTTTCTTTTTTGTGCACTAAATATGCTATTTGTATATTTTGCATTACATGTGTTATATAAAAGTACGCTTTACTTTATACATACCTCTCTCTCTGGTAATATAAATTTTAAAAAAAGTCATTATTTAAAATGCTATTTAAAATGCCTTGTTTTCTCATTTTTTTACAAATCGACATTTTTGTACATGTCGACTATTATTCAAATTTAATCATAAATCGAGTATACTAAAAAACCAAATCTATTATCTGTATACATAAAATTGTGTTTTATTGAGTAGATATTCATGAAATGGGAAATTAGTAGGGAAACAGAAATGAAAGTTGGTTACTCGTTAGAGAGACGAAAAATTCGGATATCGTCGAGAGCGGAATTTTATGAGTTATAATAGAATCATTATACAATACGCGTGATTGACGAGGCAATTTTCTATTTTGATTTCATGCTATTTTCTATTTTGATTCGTGCATTACTAGTAGTAACACATTGATCAATGACCAGCTGTTGAGAATTACCAACTGAAAAATCTGTTGAAAAAAATCTAGATAATGGCTAAAATGAAATAATCTTTTTCATATTCAATATGGAAATTTTCGCATCCCTCATGAAACGAACTGCATGATTCATTCATTTGCGAAATTTAATTTTATTCTGACAACTACCAGAAAAATGCATAAGTCATCTTTTTATATGCAGATTACTCTGCTCTTATCGAATATTATATACGATTAAATATACTTCGGTTAAATTTGTTTTTTGAGTTTCTATTTTCCCACGAATTAAATTGATCAACTATACTTTATATTTTAGGTTTGCACTGAAATTTTATCCATTAAAAACACACAGATTTTTTTCATTCCTGCTAATTGTAATTCTCGACAGTCCTTTTTCTTTGCATATATTTATTTTTTATTAATTTACGTTTATATAATTTGTTTTATTTCAAAATATAATATAATATAATATAATATAAAATTATAAAAAATATAAATGGTATAATACATAATATATAATCGATAAAACTTATATGATACAAATATAAAATTATTATTATTATTTTATATACAACTACATTTAATAATAATACAACTACATTTTGTAAATAAATATTAA
>NW_017259378.1:1871666-1885606 GCF_001594045.1 Atta colombica
ATTATGTGTGTGACACAATTATTAATAGACTAACAATTAAAAAGTTATATTCATCGTTTTATATAAAACAAAATTATTAATAAATTTCTCGTTTATCCATCAATTATACTTTTATTATTTCCATTGTTTTTTTTATGAAAACAGAATTAATATTAATAATAGCATTAATGAGAGAATATTTATCGAGAGAAGAATAAAATTTTCTCTCATTAAAAATTATGTGATCGTAATCGTCGTCTACTCATTACCGAAATCACTACTTCTGGAAATTTAAATTTATTTAAAAAAGAAGCCTGATTTAATTCTGACTTTGCAACGAGAATACTTTATTTTTAATAAAATATCGAATCGACAAGAATTTTTCACAATAACGATTATTATGATTTTTTTATCAATACGAATGCATTCGTTAACGCCCATCTGATATGAAAAACAATGATAAAGTCCGAGGCAGCGAACGCGCTCAAAAATGTGAAAAGAAATACCACGCTTTTTGCAATTGCTTCTGACAATTATTTATCGTGGAATGTAATTTAGAGAGAAAGAAATTCTTTTGAATATTTTCCGAGTTTGTGAGATACATATATACAATATTAAACAAATACAAATTGAGAAATAAAATGTTTTGAATACAACTGATAATAATTTCAAATATCCAATATTTTGTGGTAATACGTATAACTTACAATTTTATAATATTGAAAATATCGAGTTTTAAATTTCGAGTTTTTTTGAACGAGCCAATATTGATGCGCATTGAACATTTAAATCTTTATATTTTTATATTTAATAAAATTTTTATTATATAATAAAAATTAGATAAATTTTTGAAACATTATTTTGAACCAAAAATACAAGTTGCTAAATCTTAATAAGAATTTAAAAGTAAAATATTTATCGATTGCATTTAACGAATTTTGTCTTATTGTATATGTTCTATTGATCTCGTACAATACATTGCATGCACATTCTAATATTACATTTTTATCTATTATATCATTAACACATCTTATATTAATATTTCATTCATGAATTATAACAGTTCTCCACATGCCTATAATCTACCCTAGAGACTAACAGAATTTGGCTAAGAGTAATTTTATCAAAACAAAGGCAAGGGTAAGAAAGGAGGGTATATCCTTTCTCTCTAGAGATATATATCCTTTTTTATGTATTCGAGAAGCGCGCTATCAGCGCCATTTGTGTAATATTATCCTTGTCTCATGTCTAATGGACGATGAAGATAGAATGACACAAATAGCGCTAATAGCGTCTCCTTGAATACGGCCTATGTATGTTATCTTATTCTCATATCTTATAATTCACTATCTTACTCATTCTGTCTTACAGAATTGACAAAAACGACAGCTTATCAAAAGTTTGAAAAATTTTATGGTCAGACTCTCATAATAGGGTTTCTAATCTACTTGTAATTAGTAAAAATAAACTAGTGAAAAATTGATCAATCAAGAGAATGTAAGTCATTTTTTTTCGATTTGATACTGAATTTTATCTCTCAAAAATATGTAGAGTAAAAAGTTCAGAATAAATTACACGGAATCCCACACAGTTAATATTATCGTCGATATAAATTTTATTTTCATATTTTCTCGATCAAACATATTTTTCATTCATTTTCATTTTCATTTTTATAAATTTAATTATCGATATGTGCATACTTTACTTGAATTTCAATTACTATGTTCATTATAATACTGTCAAAATTATTTTGTACATTATATATATAGATATATATATAGATATGTACACATAATAAAGATTATGAATTTTAATTTATACGAAATTGTATTATAATGATATTAATCATTATGAAATAATCAAAGAGGTTCTGCTGTTCTCTTTGATAAAAATATGGAATTTCACGCGTCGTACTTTAACTAGAATAAAGGCCAGCCATTATCATTGCATATTGTATATGGAAGGGCTCTAAAAGTTCAGATTAAAACTAGCATGTTATAATAATAAATAGTTATAATTAGCAATCATAAGTCTCTTTTATTAGATAAGTTATCTGAAATGACATATAGTCATATGACATGTGTCTGCATGAATATTTGAGAAAGGAATAGTATCAGTATTTATTACAGGATAAGAAATATTAATAATTTAAAACTGATAAGGATATTATACTTAATTTTATTTAATTTAGCAAAAAACTCAAAGCATGATATACGAGATACATTCGATTTAACAACACTATTTAAAAAACAATTCTCGTCTAACCGTTTAATACATAATAAATACATAGTTTAAACATGATAAATTATAATTTGCTATCGTTTTATCAGCACAAATAAATAAATTGCGCGATATAAATCTGTTTAAATAAGTTTTGATACGTTTACGAATCATTAATAGTAAGAGTTTACTATTAAATTTATACTGTCAAATTTAACTTAATGTCTGTCATTACCGCTCTTATTAAATATTATTTTAATCATTATTTTGTACTAAAAAAATGGTTATATTTGACACTATACAACTATTGTTTTAGTAAAAAATAATGATATATTTAGTAAGAGCAGTAGTGACTTACGTTAGATTAAATTTAACACTATAGATTTAACAGGATAGTGAACGATGCAGGTTAATAATTATTCATAAGAAATAATCATATTTTCTCATGATATTTAATGTAAATGCTTTTCGACAGATAATATGAGAATAGGGAGCTGTTTGCGCCATTAGGTTCTACTAAGAGTGTGTTTTATTTGACGCTCGTAATGTTTATGGAATTATGGAGCATTGCTGCTTAAATGATAACGCGCTATGTCACAGCTTGCGGCAGCTTCTGCTATGTCACAGCTCATGGTCTCACTCTGTGCGTTTCGTAGCGTGCAATCAAAACAAGCATCAAGGCCGCCTGCCAGCCAGTCACAAAATATTACTACGATATAACTGTGTGTTATATTTACCGTTATTTCGCACTACAAAATATTTTGAGAAACGAGGCTAAGAGTAAGGTTGGCTTTGCTTTTTTGGCAACGACTCACAGTGATACCGAAATGTATCGTATGGTTTTAAAAACAAAATTCGATTCGGCGAAATTCGATGATTATGATATACTTTCGCGATTAAGTCTTAGTATGTGTGTGTATATATATATATATATATGATTTCCGGTCTTTATTACATATGTAGTCATTCCTGTCCCGAGTTAATTTTCATTATCCTTTTAACAATATACAAAATTTATTAATTATTCTTACATATATTTTAACATCTTTAGAAAGTATTTATAAAGTTATGTATTAAAAAGAATTATATAAATGTTACTTGATGTACTTAGTTTTTCGAAGAAAAGAAATATGCAAATTATGAACCCAATATGTATGTATTAAGAGTTAACTTACAATTAGTAGTACAAAGACAAAAATTTTTTTTTCTTCATGTTGCTTTACTTTTTTCTTTTTAAAATATTTTGTAAATGAGTTTCATGATTTTTTAAGTATATCATCACAAGAATTTTCTGATATATGTATGCATATATATATAAATAGATATCACATGTGTATAAATGTATACAATATTAAGAATATTAAAATATAGATTAACGTAACGTTTTATGGAGGTGTATTACATTGAAATGAATGAGCTAGAATATACATAATGATATAAATATTTAATCTTGGAATTAAGGTAATTTAATTTATTTAACATTTTATACATAAAATGTCACGATTAATTAAGATTTTCACGATTTTTGCAATTGAGAATACTATAAAAATTTAATATATTCATAATTAATATATTCATTATTAATAATTTCTTCTGTTTAAAATTTTTTTTCTATAAATTTTTAAATACATTAAGTAGATTTAATTTTCGAATTTATTTGCGCGGATAATTAATGAAAAACGAGGAAAAAGAGAAACAAATAAAATGATAATGCAACAAGTAGAATATTGACGTTTGAAATATTTATTTAGATTTTTTTCAAAAATATTTTTATCTCATTAATAATGAAAACTGAGACGAGTTTTTTAACGTTTATTCTCCTGCTTATATATGCAAATAAATTATTTATAAAATACAGTAAAAGACAATTTTTATTTAGATTACATATTGTTTTATTTTTTTCTTAATATTTTGTAAATTGGTTTTGAGATTTCTGCATTTGATTTTCCTTATATATTTCCAAGATATTATACATAAGTAGTAAAAAAAATAAAATATTTTTCTCTTAAATATTATATTTTAATTAATTTCTTTAATAAAGAAACACGCTCAGGTTTTTGATTGTTAATTATATTTATTTTTATAATAAGTTATTTTTGTATATTTTTAACTTTTTTGTCTATGCATACATATTTATCAATAACTCTTACATTGTATTTTTTTTATATTATTTGAAATAAAGACATTTAAAATAACATGAATTTGATGAGAAAAGTTATTTTTAATTTTATTAAAGAATTTATTTTTTAAATATTATGTTGCATAATTATTTTATTTTCTAACCATTTATGAAAGTATTATAAAATAGTTTTATACAATAAAACCTCGATATTACGTTTTAAATTAAAATAATAGTACAGAGACTATTAAAATAATGATATAACAGCATCAAATTCAGAGAAACTTTTATTATATTTCATAAGCTAATTAAAGTTCTGTTCTATCGTAAAGACAATTATGAAATGAGAAATCGGCCAGCACAGAAATTGGAAAAGCTAATTATTCGTTGGAAGATCGTGGAATTTAAAGCAGAGAATTTTATGAATTGAAGTAATCATTGTAATTCACGGCATTTGAATGAGATCGATTTGTTATCTCAATTTTGTGTGCATTATTCACAACATGTGGTTAAGTGTGATTAACTGTGCGGTCAGAAACTTTTTGATCTCACTCTTCCTAATGTAGTAAACGAAATGATTAAAAATGCAATAAGGATTGAATGAGGATAATTCGAAACAGAAAGAGAAAGAGGGGGAAAGTTGTCTGTATAAATTTTCCCTTACGTAAGCTTCATATTAAGTTCCTCGTTCATCGAATGAACTCAGAGAACTCGTGCGTTAAGCGATGCTTGGCAAACTAGTATCGACAGTTTTTCATGGCAAAGTTTCTTCACGCCCTTTACATGCACATTGACCCAATTTATTACACAACATTTCGTCATACATAAATGTTGAAATTTTCGCTTTGGATTTGTTTAATTTAGAATACTTAAAAACGTTAATGTACATTAATTTCTGACATTTAATCTGATTAGTTTCAAATGTTTTAAATCAGTAAAAATTTAAATTCTTAGTATTCCTTAGAACATAATATAATCTTGAATATATTAATTTTGTAAATTATCTTGAAAATTAACTACTATATTATAAGAAACAACTAAAAATGTAAACGTTATTTTTCGTCGCTCGCTTGTATTTTTTTCACGGAAATAAATAGCTCATTTTAGTTGAAATTTAACATCGCTTCTTCTATGTGGATTTAACGAAAATACAAATCTCTCTTGCTTGTTATATTTCTACCTCTCTCGTATTACTTTTGCTCGGTGTTTCTATGCACGGATCACAAAAGATACAATATTACATTGGATTATGAAAGAAATAAATTATCTCAAAGATTTAGAGTTTGCTGCAAAACTTGAGTCTAAAATTTTAAGCTAATGTTACATAAAAAATAACACAGCCCATAAAACATAATAATCTTATTCTATTGTGAAAAATTTAAATTATTTAAAATTTTTAATTAATTAATTAAATTATTAATTTAAGTTTTAATTATTTAAACTTTTTTATTATTTATCACTATAGGTAGTGATAATAATGATAAACGTTATTTCTTTTCACGATTATGATAGAAATTAATGATACAAGAGTTCGTAAGAATTCATACACTTATTTAAATTTTTGTATACAATATTGTAAAGTAACAATATACTTTCTAAATACTTTCTAAATACTTTGGAATCTCATTATAAAGAGAAAATTGAACTCTTGAAAAATTCTGACTCAATTTTCAATCTTTCAGAGTGAGAACTTTATTCTTCAGAGTGAAAACTTACGCTAAAAATTTTAGAGAGTATACATAGCACTGTAATTAGTAAATTATTTATCGTTTATTCTAGACATAAAATTTATAATCGATTCTGAATGTATTCCATGAATACTGCGTATTAAGAGTAAGTCTAATTGTCAGTTGTAACATTCCTCCGAATTTCATTTTGATGCTGTTTTTTCCATATAGTTTTCGAAACAATAAACACACATAATCTCATGAGATTAATATGACAAATATGCCAGCTGTTGTATCAGTTATTTGTGTTTATATAAGTCTCAGATATGTCTAGAATAACCCGTTTAAGAAGAAATGCTATTTACGATTAACATATTCAATTTTATGCTTCTCTAAACTTGTTATTTATCAATCTACTCTTTGCAGTGAAGCTCTCTGATAGTCATGTTGTTTGACAAGTTTAATTTAGAACTTGTGCAGCGATTCTCTTTCCCAAGTATTTTGTTATGTGCATTTAATGTGCAATCGTCGTAATTTAAATGAAAAATTCATTTAAGACTTACATTTGTATTTATTGGAAAACCGACTGATTAATTAATTGATAAGAGAAAAAATATTATTGGTAGACTGATTATTACAAAGTTAATTAACTTTTTACTTTTTAAAATCTAAGAGAAAAGAAAGTTTGAAAAATCATTATTTTATTTCATTTGTAAATATATCTGTACTTAGGAAATCATAATTTAAAATAAAAAAATAATATAGAAGTAGAATAATTGAGTAGAAAGAAAAAGCTTCCATTACTTCAAAAAATATTGTTCCGGCAATATTATTACAGTATCACTGTTCGGTTTTACCGTTAGTATAAAAGCATCATCGCAATTAAAAGAAAGTTTTCGTTTTATACACGTTGACAAAGAATGATATTTCATTGTTATCTCTAATTTTTTAAAAGCGCGGATGGCTGCCTGTCAGAGGAAAATAAATTATGCATGAGCAAATGCTTGTTCTAAAAAATTGAAATTTTAGATAGAGATCGCGCGAGTACTCGTCATACATTATGCGCCCATCTGGTCTCGAGTTTTATGATCGAGAAAACTTAGGATGCTGGAAAATACATACTTTATGAATCAAACGGCCATGTTAACCTTAAATATTCCATGAGACCAATATATTGACATTTTGGCGTATAAGAGAGTATCATATATCGGTTTGCAAGCGTGCTTTGGACGCATGATAATCTCTTTATCGCATGGTAATCTCTTATATGACACGGTAACATATCTGCGAAAATGAAATAAGATAAATTTGGCGATGAAACTTGCGGGATAATAGCAGGAAGTAAGAGCACGTGCTGATAATAGAGTAGCGGATGCAGGGTTTGTGCGCCAGAAATTAGAATTTCCACTTTGTAAACACATACAAAGCATGCTCGTGAACGCGGAAACAAGTAACGTGGTATATGCTTACAATCGTAGATGAAATAGAGAGTCGTCGGTCAAAATATACGATTTCAAATAATGAGTAAACGAGTATCAAAAACTAAAATCGATTGTGTCATGATAAAAAATTGTGAAAAGATTTTCCCAGATAATCAGAGAATGGTGGTCGGTAATTCGATATTTAAAAAATTCGACATTTAATCTCCCCAACGTGCTCCTTGTTCATTCTATTTGATAAATGCACTAAGTTTTTATAAAATAAAAGAAAAAATTGTGATGTAACATACCCATTGTATTTGCCTTGATAAACTTCTATATACAAATATGAATTTAAAAAATTAAATATTTATAAGCGAATTTATATTTACGATATGAATGAATTATGGGAATTGTCATATATTATTAAAAATAATATTTTTTTTACAAAAAGAACCGAAATTTTTCTTTAATCAAAGTTTTTGTCTCATTAAATTTTTCCTAAACGGAAATGCAAGATTTAATCATTGTACAATTATAAGATAAAATAATTATTTAATGACTGGTCATTTACTAATAAATATATCTTATTTATTTGAAACAAATAGTCAAAGAAAATAAATAATAATTTGGTGCGTTTCAATAAGGGGAAAAAAACATTGTCTCGGAAAATTGAGAGATATCACGATCACACGTGCACGTTCTCTAGAGCAAGTGATTACTAACAGTGACAAATGATTTTCTCCTGTGTAATATATTAATTTCTAAGTCGAAGTAACATGAATGAAATAATTACGGAATGGTCATAGAAGATTAAGATCAATTTAATATCGAGCAATTTATACAGACATTCTGGAATGTCCCAAGTTTTTCCATATAAACTTTAACAATATGTTCTACGGGTTGAAATAAGAAAAAAATGTTGTGTATATATAAACGTAAGTTCTAAAATGTTATATTAAAATATTACATAATAAAAATATGAAATGTATAAGAAATTAATGTATCACCTTTTTTGCGATATAGGAAATCTTCATATAAAAATTTTCTTTTATACATTTGATATTTTTGTTATAACTTTTTAATAAAGTATTTTACATTTATATATTATTTTTTTTCGTATTTCAGTTTATATTGCATATTAAAGTATACGGAAAACCGGGAATACTGTGTATACAAATGATAATTAAGATTTTCGATTTTTATTGTTAATTTATGATGATTCGCTTATTGAATTACACATTTACAAATTTAATTGCACGTATATATACGTAAATGAGAAATATAATATAAAATATAATAATTAACCATTTTTTAAATATAAGTATTTTAAAAATTGGGATTTGTCTAATCATTTAATTTACTATATACATTTACTAACTTATATTATATTTAATGTTCCAGCGTTATAACTAACTGTAAATTAGTTATAATTGTTAGTTATGAACTTATAATTTGTAAGTGCTAGTACTTCACTTAAGCGTTATAACTGCTTTATTGATGTAATATAAGTGGCTTCCCTTTGACCAGAATGTTGTTAATAGTCTTATATAAGTCTACACATGGATTGTCATTTAAGTTTTCTTTAATATTAGATTAAAGTTTCAGATGTGAGGTAACTAATGTGACACGATAAGAAGACCTTATTATTAATAACGAATGAAGAAAGGTCACTCAAATATTTTCTCGTGCGCATCTCTTTCGCTTTACAGTTTTTTCCCTGTTTGTTCTCTCACGAAATTAACATCTATCCGGCAAAACTCGCTCATTGACGTAAATTGAACGCGGCTATGCTACCAAGAGAACTATTATATGTTCAATAGAAAGCGTAATATGTATAAAAATATCGGCGTCTCAAGGGATAGGATTAATATTTTACATCTAATTATTCTATAAATTTATGCATGTTTATTATATATTATATATGTTTATGCAAATTCGTTTTGTTTTGACATAAATCAAATTAAAATAATATATAAATACACATAAATAAAAAATTATCAAATTACAACATAAAATACTAATAAATTGTTGATAAAAAACTAGACATATTAAAAATGATTTTATTTTGTTTGAAAATTTCTCAAAGATTCATACAAGAAACAACATTAAAAATGTTTTGTATAATATTAGATCTTGAATATTAGCTAAAAGTTATTACTCAAAAACCCAAAAAGTTAATATCAGCTAAAAAATTTTGTTGTAACGCTCTAAAACCAGCTACAAAAAAAAAACAAAGAAAATTATTTAGCTTTTAATGATTATATACAACGCAATTATTTATCATTTTAATTAAACGAATAAAAACGAATAAGTTTTAAATGACTAAATGAATCTAAACTTTTATACGAATATTTATTAGAGTTTCATTAGTATATTAGAGTTTCATTAGTATATATAAAAATTTGATTTCATTCATAATGCTATCTCCTCAAAATTTGTAAATAAATGCTACAAAATGATTTTATATAAGAATCAAGGCAAACAAAAAATTAATTTTTAAACTACTAAAAGAATTATGCTTTAATGTACACCGATGCAGCGATGCTCACAATTAAATATAATAAAACAATTTATGAAATTTTTGTATTTTTGATAATGCTTTGGTAATGAGTTATGACATACATTCGTAATATTAGATCTACTCTTTTTCGAAGAATGTTCTGCACTGATGTAATAAATTGGAGCGAAACAAATTATATTTGTTTATTTCAATTTGTTGTATCAATGTGTATCAATTCTTTGAAACATTCTTTGAAAAAAGATAAAAAAATCTATTGCGTGTTGCGCACAAATATAAAATTTCGAATAATCATTTATTTTATTGTATTAAAGTATTATGCATTAATCATATATTAATGAAATTAGTAAAAATTATGTACAAAAATTATATGTAGTGTCTTGCTTTAAATGCAGTTATCATCTGCAGTAAATTGCAGATATCAATACAATTGATATATGAATTTTCGTTTTACTCAAAAGCGAAAGAATTGGTTTCATTGTCAACAATATTTATTGTTTTCTAGAAAACTCATTGTGCATTTCAAAATCATCATATCATTTGATCGCATACCACGTATTTTACTTCATTAAAGAGAGCATACATAGCCTGCACGTGACAGAAATGTGGACCGCGTTACTGTGTAACAATATGCAAATCAATATAAAATAATTAATTATCTGTGATGCACGTGAAAAAGAATTTATCATTTAAGTAGTGTTATATGATATTCTTAATCATAAACCTCTTTTAAATGATATATTCATGAGTATGAAATTAAAATGTGCTTAATATATGGATTCATGAGTATGAAATTAAAATGTGCTTAAAATTAGTACTTAGTATATCGTGTGTTATGCTTGTTGGAACGACGGCATTTCAGTTCAGCAGATATTGCCACTGTCAAATTGGAACTATGATTGCATTCCGCATTTTGCACCACAACGATACGGAATTCGACAGCGATTAATCTTTTCTGCATTCCATCGATACTTTGCAATCGTATTAATTCCTCATTTCTCTTAAGCGAACTCCTTTGAAAGACTTTTTCACATACGACTTTTTTTACGAGGTCTTTTAATAATAGAGTTTTGCTTCGAGTGTGATGTAATTGAATGGCGCAGCTGGCATCCAATATAAATTTAAATCGATCGCACTATATTTGCATACGGGCTGTGCATCCTGTAGAAAAGTAGTACCAACTGCCACCAGGATTTTGTGGAACAGTTTTGCAATGTACTTGATTAAATTAAAGGAAGTTTCTTTCTAAGAGAGCAAAATACAAATAAGGCAATATTAATAAATTTTCAATTAGAGTAAATATTTCAGACTTTCAAGATAATTGAACAAAAAATAGTACATTGTTGTATTTTAGTTGGTATGTTATATTGTGTATTGTATATTTAATATTGTATATTTATATTGTATATGTTAATATTGTATATTTAATAAGATTACGTTACATAAGCGAATATGAACAAAGAAAATTACTTATCGAAAATGTTTTCGACAGTAAATACTTATATTCGTGAGATTTTATCTTCTTGGTGATGATATAAATAACATTCAGTGTTATAAATTTTTTTATTTGTGATGCAATTTGAAATTTTTAGCATATCTCTCCAACACGCAATGCAAAAATTATTTGCTTCAAAAACAATGTCAGTTATTACTGTATAAAATTTTTATATTGTTGAACTTTTACCTTTAAAAAATATACATATAATATATAATTATTACAATGGAATTTAGTAATTAATGTTCTTGATAACGTTTTAAAATTTTTAATTCTTTTTATTTATTAAAATTATAGTAAAGCTGAGAATTAAATGAATTTTAATGAAAATAAAAATAAACTTCGTATATAAAAGTAAAGTTTTAATAGAAAGAAAACATTTCAAAAATCTTTGGTTTCTTATTTAGTTTTAATTTAATTTCTATTTTGAGCACCACCTACATGAGCAGTGAATATAATGAAATATTTAATGAATATCTGGCAGTTATTACTTATCATTTTGACAATAGGATAAAATGAATTGGAAGACACAGGACTTTCACATAAATCATTCTATTTATTTAATAAGACAAATGCATGCTCGTTGATCATTTAAAAGCTGCTGAAAACTCTGCTGATGGAATTTACCATGGCATAAGATACAACATTACGTTCTTAATTTTTCGTGTTTATACAAAGTCAGACAGAAAAATTAATATGGAGGATGAGAAGGGCAAGAGAGAAAAGAAAAAAATCCGTTTAAAGCACTGCGGTAATAACGCGTCACAAATAATGCTTGTATTCAGAGAAAGAGATTTGACTTTTCACGTAACAGTGTTCTTTTTTTTATGTACGAACATTAATTTTCTCATGCTACTAGCTAAAGCGGAAAGCATGTGTTGCAATCTGTTTTACGATTTTCTAACATAAATTACGATCGTTTCACTCAAATGCTCGCGATCTTTGACATTTCATCTCGAATTTTATAGAAAATCTGTTGCAACCATATAAAGAGACATCAATTTAATGCTCTCTATATAATATTTTAAAGTATGAAAGCTTTAAATACTTATATCAATTATTTTTTTATTAGATAAATTTTTTTATTTGATTTAAAAAATGATGTTTAAATCAAAGAAATTTTTCTTTAACCGTATAACAAATAAACATTTCTTTGAATTGAAGTAACCTTTCTCTAAGTGAAGATAAAACATTTTATCTAATAGTAAAGTAATTATAAAAAAAATTCTTTTGTCTAATAGTATTTTGTTATGTATGTTCATGAAAAATTTCCCACAAGGATTCAACCATACGTGCATGAAAATTCATAGAGCATAAAATGTTTTGCGATTTTGTAATCGATTACGTTTTATCTCATTACTGATTTATGACCAACAATCTCTTACGAACACATTTGTTGTAGAATTTTTTTACTTTAGCATTTTGAATTGGTACGATCTATTTGATAATTAAATTCCTCTCTGTAGCAAAGGCATTTTTCGTTATAATTATTACACCTGGGACATATAGAAGTTTCATTAAAACTGTAGCATGTTAATATTCTCTCCCTGTTGTATAAAGGATAATATGATCCTTAGATTTGACGTAGATTTATTTTTTATTCATATACTCAGGAGTATTTTGGAAAGTTTTTAACATTTACGAGAAATTAATTGCTAAAAATTAATAGTATTCGATTATATTATCACGCAGTTCAGTCTGATTAATTTAACAAAAGTTATTACTAACAATAAGAATATTTGTCGAACAGCATAAATTGATGTAATTATACATTGTTCCGTATTAATAATTTATTTGTGCAAAGAAATTTTTCGCTACACATTAATAATAATTTGATAAAAACATTGAAGCTTTGTTTTAGACGCATGATTCTTGCTAAGATTTCAGTACGTAGCAAATTTTACATATCTTGATTTGCCTAATGTAGAATAAAATTCTCGTAGCTGAGTGGATTGAAAAGGATCCAATTAATTCAAGTGTTAGTTCAAAAAAGATCGATTCTTGCAAATCCAAGGTTGATTGCAGTTTTGTGACTTGGAATTTAAGAAAAGCGCATTTTAATAGGAAAAATCAGACAATGGGTATTATTCGAAGTTGTACTTAATATCCGGATTCGTTTAAAGATAAATTCTTCTAACGTGAACATCTCTCAAATTATCAAGGATTCTAAGGTTGTTTGATTATGCAAATTTCAAGATTTTATTCTGCGACTTTGCTATAATTGTAAGTGTAAGTGTAACTTGTCAGTTTGGCGTGAAAAATTTATAATTTGATAAGATTCATAGTAGTAACTCGATATTTATGCGTGAATGAAACTTGTTCGTTAAACGGTCGATATCGTTTACTTTTGTATGATATTAAAATGTGCACTAAGCTCCTATAAAATTTCTCGTCTAAAGTGCTCTTCTTTCATGATAGATGTGAATATTTTATTTTACATGATTGAATTTTCCTAATAAATCAGATTATTACTGTGTGTGTGTGTTTTTTTTTTTAAAATCGATATATATATATATATATA
>NW_017259378.1:1885651-1890827 GCF_001594045.1 Atta colombica
AAATATTTTTTAATAAAACAATATTTTCAATCGAATAAACTTATAAAAAATATACTGAAAATTATTTTATTGTTAAAGAAGAAATTAAATTATATTTCTATGTATTGTTATAATTTGACAATTTGTTGTAACGGTTGTAACCAACATATCTTAACATATCTCATTTTATTTTTAATTACATAATTTATTTCTAAATATAGTTATTTATTAATTAACGAAATAAAAGGAAGTTTTCGGTATAAAGGAAGTTTTTGTATATTTTATAACAGTTCTATCGATTGCATTGTTTTGTTGAAAATATTTTTATGTTGTAATATATTTTGCAAGAATTTTTATTATATATTTTCTCTCTTTCTGAATTACAAGCGATAGTAATGATAAGGAAATAGCTAAGAGTCTTAATATTATATTTTATATTATATTATTTAGTATTTAAGATTTGAACTGTAACATTTTGCAGGAACGCGTTTACTACAAAATGTTATAGTTCAAAAATTTTTATATCACAACGATTCTGCATTTTCTACCAAAACGCGATTCATTAGTAATGTAAATCATTATAATATGATTACGAAAAAAAGTGTGCAACGTGTGCGAATTTCTATTCGTTTTTTCCTTCCATCGTGAAAGTTAATTGGAAGGTGCGTGGGATATGAGGGTTGATACTTATTACCTCCTCCTAGAATGATGGTGTTCATTAATGACTCTGTCGGCGTTCTTTGTTTTCTGCTTTCGCCCTTATCACTGATGTAGCTTTATCCAGGCGAAACGGGCTTTCATGATCGATTAAATTCACGTACAGCATTGGGTCTATAGGTCGAGTATTTTCCGGTCAATGACTGCATTTTTTTATATTTCTCTTTTGATTCTATTATATTTCAATGGTATCATTTTCTTTAAGGGTTAATAAAAATGTGTTTTTTTTTAATTAACGCTTGATTGCTCTAATTATCAATGTACAATATATTATTCTGAAATCGTCCGATGTTTAAAATTACGATAAATAAAAAGTAATAGATACGTAAATCTTACGTCAATCTTTATTATATATAATATATATTATGGATTATAATTACTCATAGAATTAATATATTAAATGTTTCGGTTAGTTTTGAGGAATTTTTTGCAAAAAAAACACATTTATTTTAGGAAAATGTTAAATTATATTTTATTCAAAATATTTTCTACTGTTAGCTACAATTTTTTCTGACTTTTCTATGACAATAAGTGGATTCCACGATTAAAAAAGTGTTCGTCTTTTGAAACAATTCATTCATCGAGCCATTTTTTAAATTCATTTTGAAATGCTGCATCGATCGAAATAAGTAATAATTCGAAGGAGCACAATTTGGTGAATGGCGGCATGTGGTAAGATTTCCTATTGAAATGCTGCTAACGTGTCTAACTGTTTTTGCAATGTGTGATCGAGCATTGTCATGCAACAGAATCACTTTGCGTTTTCGAGCTGTTATTGCACGTTTCTAATTCCAAACGAGTCAAATCGATTAATTGTTATTGACAACTCTCAGCAATGATTGTTTGATTTGATTTTAACAGCTCACGACGTCTTTCATGTCTCATCAAAACCTTATTTTTGTGGATGTTGCGTTTTGAAATCAATGTCGACAGTTGGATTTATCCACGATTTTTTACTTAAGAATATTATAATAGATCCATTTTTTATCGCCGGTTTGAAACATTTTTCGTTAGAAAAACTTTTTTTTTGTAAGAAAGCAATGAAATGCAAATTAAAACTATTTTGAATAGCCAATTCAGACAATTCGTGTGGAACCTATTTGCCTTCTTTTGAAATCTTTCCCATTGCATATAAACGATTAGATAACGGTTGATTTACCAATATTTAATGCTTCAGCTAATTCTTCAAGTTCTTTGAGTTGAGTTTTCATCTACCAATGCAATTGGGCACTTCGAACTTTTGGTTGACGTGAACATTCTTTGTTTTTCAAATCAAAATCACCATTTTTGAATCATCAATACCAGTACTCACACAGTTTAACTGATGAAGTAGACTCAGAAAAAATTTCTGAGATGAATCAGTGAATTTCGACAGTCGTTTTCTTCGAATCAACGCAGTAAAATAATAGATGACGAAAGTGCTCTTTATCACGTTCTATTTTCAATCGTAAAAAGTTATGTTTACGAATGCATGTGTCAAATTATTTGTTAGAAATGTCCAAGATTTGACATACTTAATTTCAAAATATTTTTAGTAGATCTGTAGTTACAGCCAACTATAGTGAGTCCTCAAAACTAATCGAAATATCTAATACATATATAATTATATAACATTATAATTATAATATATTTCATACGCTGCTTAAAGTATGCGCTCTTATAAATTTCTTCGAAATGAATATTTCTTTATCATTATTATTCAAATTTAAGAAAAATATTTCCATTGATATTAAACTTAATAATAAAATTATTACTCTAAAATAATAAGAGTGGTTTATATTACGTACATCTATTGTATAAGCTTATTACAGAACGTATGAAATCAAAATCTATAATAAATATGTTATTTTAACATCATATTCCATTTCGATATTGTATTATAAAGATATATATTAAAAAGTATTTATGCGTAAATCGCATCATCCAAAAATAAATCCAATTGTTATCGTCTTTATGTGATGTGGCGCGACACAAGTAATGCAACAATAATAGCAAGGTGAAGACGAGATGAAGAGATGTATAAACAAATGATGTAATATGATTCTGTGAATGAAATTGAAATCCATTTTCTCCTATAATAAATATAGAGTTGCTGTATGATTTCGTCTATTCAGGTTATTATTCTATCAGGCTATTATTATTTCCGCATATAATTCACTTTCTAAGTGTAATATTTCACTTACAGACTATATAATACAACATGTCATTATTATACATTATATTATTTGTTTTATCTATTTGTTTAGAAAATTAATGTCGTCTTTTGTTTTTTGAATGTTATAATTAAGTAGAGAATAATAATATATTGTAATAAAATATCGATAATGGCTGCAGTATAAACAAAACTGTCGAGTGAATAATGGTGTAATATGATTCTTTGATTAACTTGTTTTTTTTTTTATTTAATTATATTAATTGGATGTCATTTTTTATCCTGAATTTTTAATTTGAAATTTTTAATATATCTTTATAATTAAAGTAATTTAAAACTATATAAACGCAATATTTACTTAAAAATAATTAAAAAAAAATTCTTTTTAATTCTTTTGTATATAATTCTTAGAAACTTGATTTAAAAATTCTTTTAAAAATTCTTTTAGCTGATTTGTTCCTTGATGTAATGATATATATGATATAAAAGAAAAATGTAAATGTATTGAATAATCTAATGAAGAATTAGCCAAACTATTGCATAATTATTACCCCAATTTAATACACTACTTAGAATCCGTAATTGTTTTATTATATTTTGTATTTCATGTAAAATGTTTCATTATATTCTTTATCGTTATCGTTAAATATTTAGATTTTGGAAATTACAATTTGTAATTATTTTCATCTTAATTCCACTGCAACCAAATTCATTCATACAAATATGAATTGTTTTAGTATATTGTTTTTGGAGAACTTGCGAAGAGACGTCAGGTAGGTCAAAATCGCTCTGTATAATGAATTCTTGAGTAATATGTCAAGTACAGATTCTTTTATATAAACTTGCAATTGCCGCGAATGTTACGCAGTTTATAATGTTGTACATACAACGCCACAAAATGAAACACATTTTGTTACTAAGCAAGCAATTTATTATACACGTTCACGATGCTGAAAAAGTTTGTGACAATAATTAAGAAACGGCTAATTTCTGTCGACATTTGCGACAATAAAGGACTGGCTATTGCCTCTCGCAGTACACGCAATATTGATCACCGTTTGATTTAACACGCTCATTTATAATTGTCTCGCTTAGGATGGTTTTCCGTTTTCCGTGGTTTTCCGTTCGCTACGCCGATACAACCTGTTTTTCACGATGTGGACTTCCATCGCCGGTTTTCTCATACTCTTCGAATGAGGAATGACCTCGTACTTTCGTCACTCATCATTGTGCCTCGTAATTTCCATCTCATTTCGCCCACGACGGCGTTTAAATGCCACTCCCGCGCGCATCTCGGTTGCCGAGATAAATGCGACAGATAAGATAGACAGACGGACATTAGATGGCTGATTTGCGTTCATTCCTGTACGTGTCTGTTAAAATAACCCTCGTCAACAGAAAAGATAATCCCCTTTCTTTTTATATCTTAGAAAAGTTATAATTCTCATTAATGTCATTATAGAAGAACAATATGCCTCAATATTAAGTTGATTGTAGTTCCCCCATCAGACGAACTTATATTTAATAATTTTTTTTTTTGCGACATTAGTTGCAAACTATAGAAATTAAAGCCTTAAACGGTCTAGGGACTGGATTTTAAATGCTTGTATGATTCTTATATGAATTTATATACTACTTACTATACTATCTTAATAATGTTGAATAACATATTAAAATCTGTAAATAATTAATTCTTATTGCGAAAAATATTCGGCCGGGAGTCGAACTCGGATCTCTTGCATTCCGTGCGAGTGTCCTAAGCCTTTAGACTACCGAGGTCTTAGTAATATTCTTCGCAGTAATTGGTATATGAAGAAACAATGTCTCTTTAGACAACGTAAATAAACAATATAATATATTATAGGATGTATGTATGATAACACAAACTATAGAAATCAAAGCCTTAAACAGATTTTAATATGTTATTCAACATAATTAATCAACATATCATTCAACATAATTAAGATCGTTTCGAAAATGCGAATAAGCATCAAAAATTTCTTAAATTGCTAACCAATTTAACTCGTGATATTACTGCGATAGTTTAATAGAGTTAGCGTTTTCAAGATCGAAAAATTATTTTGGCGCGCGTTTCTGGACTACACACGTAGTATATAAATTCAACACAAGAATCACACAAGCATTTAAAATCCAGTTGGACCGTTTAAGACTTTGATTTCTATAGTTTATCATACATCTTATATACGGTTCGATAATATATTATATTATTAGTTATTACATTTTCAATTTTGAAAGTGTTAAGGATTTTTGTAATATTAATTCTCTCTCTCTCTCTCTTTCTCTCTCTCTCTCTCTCTCTCTCTCTCT
>NW_017259378.1:1890927-1893735 GCF_001594045.1 Atta colombica
CCCCCCCTCTTTTCACGGATATTTTCCAACAACGTACAGTGTAACAGTCTTACACAAGATGTTCCAACTGTAACATAGTGTTAGACTGCTCGACACTGTAAAAAGGTACGAGCCCGTATAAAATATGTCAATGTTAACAACTTTTCAAAAACTTATTTGGTAGCTATACTTATTTTGGAATAAAACCGACAAAAATCGCCAATTCGGAAAAAATTATAACTTAAGTCTACATAAAAATTATAAATCTACACGAAAATTATAAATCTATTATCGATACTCGAATGCTAAATATAATTATAATGAATAAGAATAGAAGGTTAGTGTTATTGTGTATTCTAATGTTACACTATGAAAATAAACGTTCCAACAAGTATCTTACACAATTGAACACAGTGTAATGTTCTGTGTCCTAACTGAAGAACAACCTCTCTCTTGTTCTCTAAGGACTTGCTATGAATAAAATTTGCTTTAAATTAAACAAAGAATAATACTTTGACCAAACTGATACTGCACTTTAATTACAAATCGCAAATGAAGGAAGTAAGTGATCAAATTATGAGTAGGTTAGAGAGAGAGAGAGAGAGAGAGAGAGAGAGAGAGAGAGAGAGAGAGAATTATAATTATATTATTTATTCTCATTTCATAGTGAAATAAATCAAATAAAATAAATGTTTCGGCTATATTAAGCCTTCCTCATGTAAGATAAAGATAATATTTTGACATACAATATATACGTGACAGAACAGGTTTTATTAGTTTTTCTCGCAAATCGACATGTTTCAAAAGCCAATTTTCAAACATTTCTTCATTAATCATTCGATGCAGGAACAGGTAGCACAATATATGTCATTAAAGTCACTATGGCAGAAAGAAACATTGGCACGTGATCAGAAAGATTGATTCTTTTTGGTTTGCTTTGATAACGAGCTTGATGAAAAATCCGAGATATTTAATTTATTTTTCTTTGAAGAACACGCGAAACGTGCTCAGCATATACAATTATATAACTTTTCGGATAGCAAAAAAATTTTGTTGTATGTTAAATTAAAAAGAGAAAGCATTTTTTGTGAAAATTTGTGTCTGTAAAATGTTAGTTTATCAATAATGAGCTAATTTTATTATTGTTTATTTTTATTGTTGTTTCTTATTATTTATTTATTTATTAGATAAATATTGTGTTCTTTCTTGTTTTTAGCTACAATACTTAAAAGAATTAAAATTATTGATTCTCAGTTATCTGATTTGTTGATTCCGAACTAATCCCAAAAACAGAAAATAATAAATATAATACTGACTCGTATTCAAAGCTTATAACAAAGTTAGCGCGCATTTAGTATATAGACTATGTTACATACCTATACTGTAGAATAACAGCGCGCATTTAAATAAAAATAAAAGCGCGTTTTAAATATCTATATGTTACTATAGTTATATCCTATATAACATGACTGAAAGCTTTATCTTTTTTCGGATAGAATAAATATTTTATCTTATCGGATATTGAATTCTCAAAATCACGATATTGCAGACTAGAAATAAAATAGTATAGATTGATTTTTTAAATATCGCAGTTATATCAAAAATAAATTCTTGTTTGAACTTAAGCTATTATAAATCTTTTATAATTCTATATAGCATAAAAATTTTACAATTAATAGCAGGATAATGGCAGATCGGAATTATATAATAATAAAAAATTCATGCATTCTTATTAATTTATGAATGTGTAACTTAAAAATTGTATATCATATATGTAAATCGTATACTAAATAAAAAGAAATTTCTAACAAATTATTTATAATCCAATCTCGGGGAAAAGCTCGACCTCGTCATTGTTCTATTTTGAGAACATAATATATGCGAAGGGACTTCCGTCTTGGTTTCAGCTTTCTCAAAGTGTGTCGACCCTGTTGAACAGGAACCGTTTAACTTCTGATGGCAAATCAATTGTAGCTCTCGTAACAAAGACTCAGATACAGGAATTCCTGACTGACCTGTGACCTGTGAGAATTTAATATCCTGCGAATTTCCTTGAGAACGCGTGTATCAGTGAAATAATTCTCTACTTAAAATTTATTTAAATTCTCTTTTTAGTTTTTATCTATATTATATTTTTAAAAATGTAATTCATTTCATCTATCTTGATCTAAATTGTTATTTATTATCATTTAGTGAACCAATAATACTAATCGTCGTAATCGTAAATGAGAATGAAAGGAACTTTGGAAATAAATTGCGAAGTTGGTTGAGTTAGAGACGATGAGAAAGTTGTGGTAGTTGGATCGATTGATCTTACTGGCGTTCAAGATGGTGCGTCACACTGGGTTGTCACTTCCACTTCAATGAAGTACAGAGAGATGTAGACAAGTGGATCAATAGATAGAGGAATCCTTACATTGTGATGAAAACAACGAAATAATAGTGTTTTCAATTTTTGTTCTATAAAAAGTTCGAAGACGCATCAATATTGTGACAAGTTACAAATCTGACGTGATCTTTTTCAAAACTATAATTATATATATAGTTGCAATGGAATGAGTAAATGTAAATTTTCTTCTTCAAATCTATAAATAAGTAGATTTTGCAAAAATTATGTTATACAATAATATATTAAATTGAAAATTATAGTAAAGCAGGCAATGATCTGAATTAAATGATGAGAACAATAAATTACAGATGTGCTATTTATTATGATTAAACGTAAATACTATATGAACAAATCATTTTATGATGTTTATAATTGTAATTCGCATTTTTTTTATTTATTGAACTTATCGTCTATAATTTGATACATATATTTCTTAACAT
>NW_017259378.1:1893835-1908343 GCF_001594045.1 Atta colombica
GGTATATATAGGATTCATAAACGCGTTTGTTCTTGCAGCATCCTCTCTATACGTTTTGATTTATCCGAGTGACAGCTTTTCGATCGCGATGATGGAAGCAACATGATGACGCATTCCCGACTTAAAGGCTGGAATTTCTGAAAAATAAAAACGAGGTTTTTATCTTATGAAATATAAAATTGATAGAAGATTACTAGAGAAATGACAAACATATTTTATTGTCTCGATAACAGACATTTTATGCATATTATCCATATCTCTAGTGTAATAATTGTTTTAATATTGTTAATCTAGTTGTAAGATTGTTTTAGAAAGATTTAATGTTGTTAAGAAAAATATAGATTTGCCTAAAAAAAAGAAATATTTTTAATTAAAACGATTAAATGAACAATATTTGTAAATTAAAAAAACACATTAAATTTTGCAGGGAATATTTTATTATATTTTACTATATGATTTTCTATAATTTAGTATAGAAAATTTTAAATACTTTTATTTTTTTGAAGCATTTTTATTTCATGTATATTAATATATTAAATTAAAAATGTTTTGTACATTTTGAGATTATAAACATAACATTTCTTATAAATATTAAAATTTTTAAAAAAAAAGTATCCTCTAGAAAAACGTAATAGTAATAACCGATTAATTAGAGTATTAATGAAGAACCGAATCGATTATCATTTTTTTCTTTTTCTCTCCACGATAATCTTTAGAAGATTATTATATAGAGAATTTAAATTAAAAACTCAGTAACCGTTAAATAAATTTTCTTTCGGTTCCGTGGAAAGTATGCTTATCCACATTCAGTATATAAAATGAAGTATATTTCTATGTTGAAATAAAAATATGACATTGATTAATCAGTAAAAATGATACAAATGCATTTTAACTTTTTCGTTTACGAGAAATTTAATCGAATCGAATTGACGATGCGCTGAATATTAACAGGCAACGATTTTGCTCTCTTATATTTAGAAGAAAAAGAGAAAGAAAAAGTGCGCGGCTTGCAATCTATGTTACTAATACATTTACGTACAAAATAACGAAAATTTCGAACATGGATAAAACTTAGTTGAATTAAATGTAGGTGTTTAGACCACCGTTCGGTGCTTTTAGGATAATTCTGTTTCATTCCTGTTATTATCATCAAGGGATGATCCATTATCTTTAAATGATTATTTCTAATAATTTCATAAGTACATGCATAATACCAAAACGTAATTGACTATGCGCTCATGTTAAACGTGACAATGCATTATTATTCGCATGTGGCTATCGTAATTAAATTTAATTTATAATGATAACACAATTTATGACAACGCATAAATTCAAAGAGGATTTTAATGTAGATTATAATAACTTTATGATTTACAAATTTTATCTTAAATACGATAAAGATTTTGGTATAAATGCTAGTTGTTGTGCAAGAAGTTCTATTTTTATTCTGAACTTTTCAAAATTCTTGAAAAGAGAATATAATGTTAATGATAATAAAAGATTTAAAGGACACTCAATGAATAAGTCAAACTGGTACAATCCAACACGACCAGTTTCGTCCTTTGACAGAGTAGAGAAAGCAGAGAATCCATGCATTGGTTACGACACATTGAATTCAGTAATTCCTTTGACTTTGTGCAAAGCATTCTGCCTTTCTCATTCAAGGTGAACATCAAGTCAAACTTCTGATTGCAATGATCGACGATCCGAGGGTATTTTCTCAAATATTAACATTTCAGTACGGAACGATGTTAGTCAATCTGTCATCGATTCAGACGATTCCATCATTTCATATTCCATTTCTACAGCGTGATTAAATATACGAGACTGCTGTCTACGTCTTTCACAGTTTATTAAACATTTGTTCCAATTTTTTTATGTTTTCATCTTTTTAAATCTTGATTTTATGAATAGGGATCTCTTATTATTCTGAGTCTAGACTAAAAAAAAGAATGGAGCTAGAAATTATACTTTATTTTTAGTTTTTTAACAATTTAATAAATCAAGAAATACGTTAATTAATAATAACAAAATGTAATCTTAAAGCTAATTAACATGAAGTTAAGACAAAGTTAATATTCTGAGAAAATTTATTCTAACAAAGAAGTACTACACTGAGAGAAAAATGTACTAAAGTTTAATAAATATTTGTGTAAATTGTGCCAATTGAATATTTCTTAAATGTTAACATGTATTTATTTGATATAATAATTATTAATTGGATTTAATTAATAAATTTTTTTATTTAACAAATATTCATTTTCATTAAACAAATGTTATATTAATATAATCAAATAATTATTTATTAAAATTTAGTACATTTTCTCAGTGTAGAAATACAAGTTAATGAAACATTGTTCTCTTATTTTTTTCAAGAAGGAAATTATTTCACACACCACATGCAAATATTCAATTTTTCACTTCTAAAAATTGTGTAATAGTATGAAAGCATATCTTTTGTATATTCGTCGAATAGCTGTGTCAAAATTCAGACACGTTAACATCAAACGGCAAATGCAATATGTAAAGTTTGTTGAACATGTTTGATTATCATATCGAATTTATAAAGATGAGTAAATGTCTAGTATCTATACTATCAATCGCAGATTATTGATCTTGAGGCCAAATAATTCGAAGAAACCATCTCGTAATTATATCGTTTATCTAGGAATCCGCGATAGTCCAAACATTTGTCAATTAATTGGATGTTTGATATTTGTAGACGAAAAAAAGATTATAATACTTCAAATTTTTATTATATAATTAGCGTCTTTTGCATTTACTCTGTTTTACGATTTTTTTTCCATTTTACACTTCAAAATTAATATTAATATTATTCGATAACTATTGATATTTCCAGTATTCAAGATAGATGCGAATCTATTTTCCATGTTATATTGCAGAATAGCGTAATATAATATTAGAAGTAACAACATGTAATATTAATTTTAGTTTGAAAGTAAAGTTTGAAACTTGGTTAGATGTTGAACTTTATTCGGTATTTTTAGAGAGATGCAGAAGATGCTTGTGGTAAAATTGCTCTTCACGAATCAATCTTCTCGGTAGCCCACGTTTCTCTTTCCTATCTTGAAAATCCTGGAATCAGTTATAGCTGATATATCACTTACGCTTGTGTTTTAATTTAGTTTGAAATACCCTTATATCGTTGGTTAACTTATTACAACAATTATTATCAACAATATTTTTCATTCAAATATCTGATTTCTAACTTTTTACGACTTATTTGCGCTAATTATAGAAATAATTATAGAAATTCCTGTTTAGATATTGCACAAATTCTATACTTATTCATCGCATTGTTATGATAATTTATTATTATATTTAGAAGACTGGATTTGAGTTTAATAAAATAGTAAATAATTTATCACAAATAACTTATAAAGAAAAAATAATTTATTATTAACGTATTTATATTGCAATATATGCGAAAGCTGAAGATATACTGTACGAATTTAGATTCTTAAAACTCAGTTCCGATTCGCAAACGTGGAAAGCATTTACAGAATACGTAGAAGTTTGTTTGTGTACCTTCAACAGATTGGTTAAATTTCCGTCAAAATACGCCAACCGTAGGGAGTTCATAGGACGTGTATAGAAAAATTTGATTGCCACGGAACTGCATTGGGTACTGAAATATGACTTCCTGGTGCGGTTGTCCGTGGTTAATTCTGTACCACTATTTCGAGAGAAGTACGTGAGCGCTATTCCAGAGCGGTAAAATACCGATTCCGTTAGTGCTCCGTTTTTCACGTCGAACAATGTCATCGATAAATTAAAGCACACTTTTAACACAAGAACATGATCGCACGCAATGTCGCGTTCAACTTGATTGCAATCTGCAATTAAACACTTTCCGCGAAATATAAGATAAAATGCAAAAACGGTGATAGACAAATTTTATTAAACGTTGTATGTATCATTCCTATTTTTATTTAAATAATCAATGCTTATCGGAATTATATAGGTCATTGCTTCGATGTGTCTTTTTCCAACTATTTTTTGTCATTTTACATGGTGCATCGTGATTTTTTCATGATTTCTCCGTGTTCAAAGTAAATCACAAAGCTTTGCGACATAGTCTAAGTATGTAATATTGCATCTGGAATCCCTGTTCGTAATACAGATTTTATTAAACTTGCAAAGTGAATTGCATTTATCGTACAGTGTGAATCAGAAAAATTTTGCGCCGCGAAAGACGAGAGTTTCTGTATGTCTCCTCTGTGTCATAAATATTTATGAATTTTTTAGTTTCATGCTTTTATGTGTAAGATTGCTGCAGCATATTAATTAGGTAGATACGTTAGGGTTAACTCCGGTATATACGCCGTACCTCAACTTTATTATTTAAACTTTATTATTAAGTACTATTTACTATGTTTAAAGTAAACGAACTATATCAGTATAAAAACTTTGTACTGTTTACTTGAAAAAAATATTAGAAATCCGAAATATTTATATTTTATATTAAAAAATGAATTTTTTTAAACGAAATGCTTGCATTTTTGTCGTATATTCTATAGAGAATATATGGCTACTCATAGAGGGAGGGGGGGATATGTATAGCTAAAAAATTTACAAATAATGCATATTAATAAGACGTAAAATGATACAATAATTTACAAAATATTAAAAAATAAGAATGATAAATGTGTATATGAAGTAATAAATAATAACTACAATCTTTCCAGATGTATTACAAGTGTTATGACATGAGATACATATTTCATGTAATGCGTTTATTGTATTTAGTGATTCTGATATTTACTAAATTCAATCTACGCACTTTGTATGCTTTGGGCATAAATCTTGCCGGTTAAAAATGCCATATATTAGATATAGTAAAAAGAAATCCATTATTTTTCCATTCAATTTCATGCAAAAATAATGGATTTCTTTTTACTACACCTAATATATCCCAAACAGATGAGATATACAAGACAACAAATTAAATAAAAAATACAAGAGCAAAATACTTGTATTTTGTTATATAACATACTTTACTATTCCTCTACATTCATATCATGAAATAACCACTAATAATAAATCTTTTGCACGTTCTACAATAATCATTTATGTAGATTACAATTTATGATAATGCTACTTAATATAATGACCAATAGATTCACCTCACAATAATTTCATTAATATTAACAGTAAGAAACTGAAATCATAACACAATGTTAATATAACATAAAGGCATATGACCGAGTAGTTGCAGGAAAATTACCCCCATTCCTATTTCTTCTGACTTCTGCGGCGTAAATCCCAGCACGGTACATTTGCCGGAGTTACCCTATATGAAGATATAATTTAGTGGATGAAGCATTAAAGCAAAGATGCAACAATTTAAATAATAAGCATAATTAAAATCAGAAAAGAATAAATTAGAAGATAATTGATTAGTATTGAGAGGTTCTATACAATTTTAATTACACGCGTCCATAATAATATGTAATTAATATTTTGAATTTAATTTAACATTTTTCGGCTAATTTAAAGTAATATTAACTGGATTAATCAAACGTAATTAAACGTAAATTGATTAAAAAGTATTCCGATTAATTCATTAAACTATCGCATATTCTCTTTTTTCTCTATTTGATCGATTGATAAATTTTTAAAATAAAATTTTAAAATAATTTTCTGCAAATATTTATATTTATTGCCGACATATATTTTCTCGTAAATATTTTATTGGGATGTAGTTTATAATCAGTTTTGTCTATCCGTTGTAACAAATATTGATTTTTCATGTGGTAATGTAAATTAAATACAAATCAAATTAATAATGCCAAACGACATAAATTGTAAAATATTTGTTAACTTCTTATACGTTTCAATAATACTTGTCTTCTATGTGTCTTTTTGTGTCATAAATTATTTTTTAGTATATTGGAATATCGATCGACATTATTACTTCCAATGATTTATTTATAATTATATGTTTAATTAAGCAAAACTTTATTTAAAATTGTTTTTTATTAGCTACAATGTATCGCGTTTTTATCAGCAAAGTAAAAAAAAATAAGTATATATTATAAGTAGGAAATGATAAAACGCAAACAATAGCAGGATGTTGAAAAGATAAGATAGTGTCTAAAGAAACACTTTTTGTGATTCTCACGAAAACGGATGTCGTAATACAAATCATGTATTTTTATCGTAAGAATATACGAATTCTTTATCTTGGTATACTAGCTGAAACTAACCTAGTTCCGTTGCCTCAGTATACTTAAACCTATTTTTCCGCAAAAATTGATATTTTGTTATATTTTTGAAGCTTTCACAGGTACTTCTTAGAATGCCAATGTTTCGTGAAACTGTAAGAATGGATTTGGACACGAAGATAATCCGCGAAATGCATAGTTTCTTGATATTTTATCATTTATTCGACATTGATATCGAAATATAAAAATTAAATAGTGAAAAAAAATCATTTAATATATATCGCGGTTATTTTTAAAGATTAACAAATTTCATAAATTCATCTCGCTTAACTTTTTTCTCCTTTTATTAATCCATGAAAGACAAATTTGAACATACTTATATATATTTGAAAAAAATATTTCTTTTTTAAATTAAAATATAGATTTAAGAAATTTTCCCTAAAAAATAGATATATTTTTAGAAAGAGATGCTATGTCTAATTATCAAACTTTCATTTGAAATAATTTTAATTATAGATAATAAAATATATGTGAGATCTTGATTTTTTTAAAAAAAATTCATAAATATTCTTACTATCATGCAAGTCGTACTAGAAAAAAAAAATGATTGACTTGAGTCAAATGTTATTCGAAAACCACAACTTTTATGGATCGTAAAAACGATCCGAAGATTCAATAAAGAAGAGACCTTGATATTTTAACGGCACGATGCGGTCGCGAGACTTCTATGAATAGCGTGAATACCGACGTTAATATGGCTGGCAATGAAGCAAGAACTATATATTCTCGACACATTTTATTAATATACCTAAAGGAATAATCATGTCATGCACTGTTGAATCACTATACTACGAGTATCATGCAAATAGCAGCATCTTAAAAGTCCTAAGAGGTAATTACGTCACGCGATTTAAGTCACTATTTTGATTTGTACGTGAGATGTGTCATTAAATGCATCATTTATCTCAAATGCAGAGGTACTAAAGAGTTTGCGGGTTATCACTATATGATCCATTGTTAATGCGCCAACGTTTCGTGAAATCTTTCGCAAACCTTTTAGCATTTCTGAAGAAAATATCCATAAAAGTCTCAAGTGTCCTCAAAAGTATTATTCCAAATGCACTGATATAATTGTGTGTTATCTTGCTCCAATTTTTTACATTCGTGCAAAGCAAATTCATCTTGGAAAAGTTCCATTTCTGATTATGTGTTCTTATAGATTGCTCGTTTAAACTCCGATGCGTTTTTATTAAAGAATCGCAAGCAACATAGTAAATTCGATGATATAACTTACAAACGAAAATTTAATCTTAATGTATTGAGTTATCCGGAAAGTTCGTGCCGATTTTGAAAGAAAATTGAAACGCAGAAGATTTAAATTTTTAATTTCATTTATTAAATTTAAATCTTTTGTGGTACGAACTTTCCGAACAGCTCAATATAAAAATTAATATCATTTTATGAAAATAAAAAAAATTTAATCTATATTACGTTTATTTAGTATTTTATCATTTTTTAAATTAAATCTTAATTGCTGTAATTAAATGTGAATATAGTTACTATAGCGATATCACAAATGAACGGTGTAGTTGTCTGCATTAATAGATTAATAAGTAATATAAATTCTATTCTATTATTAATAAAAAGTTTTTTTTTTAATAATGATATCTTACGCAGATTGTCTCGATAATATTAACTTGACAATTATTTTAGAAAACATTCTAATAACACGTGCGCATACGAACTCCCAGAGAAATATTTCATTAATTCTGGAATGCCATTAATGTGAATATAAATTTTCTGTTGTGTATTTTTCAAATTTAGTATAGTTTTTATAATTAAAATTTTGATAGCTTAAAATAACATTTAAGATTATTTAACAAAGTACATTTTCACTTTTACTGCAACTATCTTTTTACTCTTTTCATCTGCAATCTAGTTGTTTCTTATTCATAGATCAATTTCTTTTTTTACTATTTTAAATTTTACTATTTTACTATTTTACCTTTTTTACTATTTTAAGCGAAAAAAAATCAGTGTTACTTTTCAATATCTCTATTACATTATCAAATAATTTTAACTGAAATGTTAAAAAACTATTTATCTATTACAAATTGAAATTTAAGTAAAAACGAGAATGAAATTTAAGAATAAAATTCTGCTTGGGCTAAAGAAAAGACTTAGATTGCAGACAGGTTAAATAAAATAGTGTTAAACCGTGATCAAACTGGAGACTGAGAATTGGAATTTAACCAATCGGAAGAAAAAATCTCAAGTTTAGATAACTTTGTTGTGATTGGTTAAATTCTAATCCAATCTCAATCTCAATTTCTAGTCACAGTTTGATTCTAACTCTTTATTTTGTGACTTAAATAGACATAAAAAGTGTGTAAAAAGAATTTTTAATTATGTCAATAAATTTTCATCCAGAATAATGTAAAAAAATATGAATATTCTAAGGTTAAGAAGTAATGCATCATATTATTTATTCCGATGATAAAATAGAATGTGGGACAAAGTTTCCTACTCTTGTGAAATGCTATCGAAGGCTTTCGCTATGCAAGCGTTTCTCTGTGCTTTTTCGACGTGGTGAACTTGATGTCGATTGCAGTGTGGTACAAGAAATATCTAACTAGAAATCCTTTTTATCGCAATTTTTTTCTACTGTGTCCAAAGAACTCGTAAATGGCGGAGACGATAAAACAAGATGAATAATCCCGCATCTCATCAGTACGAGCATTTGAGAATCCGTCGTCGCCAGAGGTTTGAGTGCTCGAAAGAATAGGAACTTCTTGGTTCTCGAAATACAGAATGGTGTGCCATTTGTCAGTAATAGTCAATGAGCGGCACGTTAGAAAGAAAAAAAGCTCCGGTTTTATTACATAACGAAAAGATTTCGTGAGAAGATTTGAGTGAAAAGCCACGGTGACTATGACACTGTAAACACGTGCTCTTTACTAACTCCTTTAAAATTATGTTATCCTCGAGAACTTTTATTTCGAGGATTGTTGTCATGTGCCGAGGATTGAGCGAACCCTTTATTAAGGATACACATTTATCTTGGCTTTTGCCGCTCGCGCCTTATCCTTTTCGATGGACATATTGCGCGAATTGTCACATATGCGCTCTTCTCATACTTTGCCATTCGTCGAATAGAATCTCGAGCTTGTATACCTTATATTGCGGAAAAGGGCGGTGGGCGGAAAGTTAGCGTTCGGAGTGAGCAAACTCTATAATACTGTTTTACAAATAATATCGCACCATGACTATTGTAAGAGAACATAATGCTTGATAACACAATGAGAAACACAAAATGATATTTTAGGAGGAGAAACCGGACTCTGCCCTTCTTTATTTCGGAGAAATTGAAGAGTAAAATTTCGCTTGTGCTAAAAAAATTCAGATTGTAGACAGAGGGTTAAATTTATTCTATTATTATTTTAATAAAATAAAACTTAAAAAAATCTAACTTAAAAATATAATTATCTCCAGAATAAAATATTAATTTGAAAGCTGTTTTAGATGATTTACGCGTAATAATTTACGGCAAAGAATTCAGAAATAGGACAGAATCTAATTTATATTTCACAATTTTATGCATATTAAAAAATGCAATATTTTCAATGCATTCAATATTCTGTATATGCATATATTTTTAGTTATTTATTAATTTTTTTAATGTAATGTATGCACAATGTTAATATGAAATTATAAAATTTATGTGTATTAATGTGTATTATTGTAAATTAATAAAATTTTATGATATCGAATGCATCGTTTTATCTATACTTACATACCATATTAAAAAAAAATCACATCTGAAACTACGTTCACGTGTGCTTTATCTAAATATTGCGATATACATATAGTTTTATACTCTACTCGTATTCACTGTCGCAGTTTCTCGAGATAACGACATTGCAGCATCGCATGCACAAATCGCATTTTCATAATAATAATATCCATATTGTATCTGTATTACGTGCTGTAAATTCGATTTACTTTCCGGAACGATCGAGCGGGAGATAGGAACGATAGTAATAACGTGTAAACTCTTATAGAAAATGAACAACTTCCGTTTACATTTTGCAGTACGATGCAGGAATCGATCAAAATTGAATTGTTTCTTTATTGTTTGATTAAAGTTATACAGAATTAAAAATGATTGATACAGAAAGTTAAAGCAAATATATCAAAGGCAATTATATTTTATGAGAAATACGAGAGAGAAAATTAAGTTTATATTTCCTTTACTAAAAGAATAAACTAAATTTAACCTTCCGTCTGCAATCTGGATCTTTTTTTAGCACAAACGAAATTTCAATCTCAAATTTCTCTGAAATAAAAAAGGACGGCGGAATCCAATTCCTTATCCTAAAATATCTTGAAATTGGTAATAGAGAAAGATAATCCTGAATTTTTCTATTTTTTTTGTTCTAAAGCCTAGAACAGTAGAAAAAACTACAGATGAGAAAGTAAAAATATAATTGCAGGTAGAGGATTAATACTGAAATTTAAATCAAGTTAAAGATTATCAATTTCTAAAGAGGTAATAAAAATTCAAAATTAAGGAAATTTTGGAAAATATTTAAAAAAGATATTTTCAATATTTTTAATATTTATAATCTCTCTAAATATATATTTTTTAAGAATTTCTAAAAAGCCAAGTTTGAATTTATAATGCGATCGATTAGTATAAATTTCTCTATACAAATTCCGTTATGTAAATTCGAATAAATTTACGTATATTTTCGATAATAGCTCCAGCCTTTTGCTAGGATTTGTTTAGCCTTACTGACTTTAAATCCCTTTTCCTGCATCGACTAATGCATTTTAATGGATAGTAAACGAACGATCTGTATGCCAGAATGTCCCATGTGATATGCATGTATGTATGTGCAACGTTTTAGGTGGAGGACTTCACGCAAACTGATTGCCAGATTTATACGATAGTGCTTCCGCAATTATCTTCCTTTCACATAGATTGCGAAATTTCATCGGCTGGACGCGGAAGCGACTGTTCGCTAATCGCCATGAAATTCCTTTATGTAGCCCTATCGCTTCCGCCCCAAAGGATAGAATCACGGATGTAGAACGTTGCGAAGTCCGTTGAAATTGCGCGCACGACGACTGGCGCGAGATTACGAGGGATAGTTCGGAACGATGAATCCCGTTAAATCGTCTCGTGATCCTTGACACGGATGCTGAATAATGCCTCGCGTTTGTCGCTTAACTGCGTTTACTCATTGTGAACGTGATGCGCCCCGTCGAAAGTTAATTATTTCGATACTCATAATTAACTGTTTTGATTTAATTTGTGGCTCTTTTTACGCGAAAGCGATTTAGATTTTAGATTTTGAAGTTATATATTCGATAGATATAATTTTTGAAGAGATATCAGATAGAGTAAGATATCTTTTCGTGTTAAACTATACATGCATTGCACTTAAGCCGCTTATGTTTGGCATCTGAAGGATTAATTCTGCTTCTTAATAGCTTGCCGTCAGTAAACAGTATTGATTGCTTTACTCTGACATGGCTATCTCTAAAGACTTTAATCCATAAATCCATGATAAAGATCTGTAGAGAATATCTTTGATCAATGATCTGCTTCAGCTTAATTTTGATATCTTTTACAGATTCTGCAGATTGTGATATCAATAGATTATACTCTAAGTCAATACATTGAAAGAAATTACTATATTTTAATAAATATTTTTTTATGGTATTAATTAAATCAATTTAATAAATATTTTTTTATGGTATTAATTAAACATTGACTTACAAATAAATATTTATTCAATAAAAAAGGATACATAAATCAAATTAATGGATGTACGAAAGAAATATATGTTTATATTTAATTAGTATTATTCAAACAAATATTTATTAAAATTTAATAAATTTTTTTCAATGTAAATGAATTTAATAATAATAAAGTTTAATATAATACATGGTATATTATATATAATTGCTGGGCAACTTTCACAAACACGATTTATGTATTAACAATCCCCGAAATAAGTTTCAATTAATTGATTTTAAATTCATCTCTCCATTCAAATATTCATTTTCAAAGTAGAAATAAATTTTCTCTCCGGTGCCATTTCTATTCACTCATTTTTTATAGCAGGGTGCTCATAAAATAAGATATGATTTGAAAACAATATCGGTACATATCTATATCTTTTGACAACCATTTCGAATGAAATCGAATGAAATACAATCGATGACTTTGTCTTTCGATTCTCTCTTAACGACCTTAGCTGTTTTTCCGAGAGGCCGATATCTTCGTCGATTCTGTCGCTATTGAGCTGGTTTGGGTTCCGTTGCTGATTTCACAGTTGGTGGATACGATAGAGCCTGCACCGCGGCGAACATTACAAAGCGATTGATAACGGACGCACGAAATGACGGTAGCCTATTGAAAAGCTGTTGCACGAGTCGCGCACTGAGACTCGAAACGTCATAAAAGAACCTCACTCCCTCGCTTGCGCCTTCAATTACATAAGTCTCCATGATGTAACGTGTTCAAGGAGTAATCAATAATGAAGGACTCAATAGCGCGTATTGCGTATCGGCCGATCGGGGGCGTTAAAGAGAAAAAAACAAGAGGGTAGAATAAATGAAAAAAAGTAGAGAATTCAATCAAACGAAAATAACGTTTTCTTTGCAAAAGCGTAAAACATCGATAATTAAGATAATTAGAACGTGAAGTTTATAATTCATAAGTTTTACTGATTGAAAAAAGAAATGAAATTACATATTCTCGTTAAAATATATAATTAGTAAAATGCATCATCGGTTAGTAATATGCATTAAAAGTTTATATGTAATCTTATATTTAATGTAAATGTTTATATGTAATTTTGCGAGATCATGTTTTATATAAAATATTACTGCAAAGAATATGTCTGTCAAGTTATATTTTTCTTATTTCTATTTATATACTGAACAAAATGATATTTTTCTCTTTTGTGTAAAATTATTCCATAGAGATACGCAAATATTTTTGTTATGGAATAATTATGTAACATTACAAACTTACACATTACAAACTTAATACGATATCATAAACAATCAATATTTTTAACAAGAGTTTTGATTGATCACAAATTAATTTTCCACTCTGTTCGATAGTTCGTGTTTTCCAATGTTAGAAGCTTAATTGCATGTTTAATCTCAATCGCGCGGCAAAAGCTAACAAACACTCCCGCAGCGTGCGCGTGCATGCACGCAACTACACTCGTGGAAACATTGAACCCTTTGAAGCTTGAAACGAGCGGGCCGATGCAGCAAACAGTTTAAACCTCATTTATTTTAAAATTTTATTGACGCGCGACCGTCATTCGCGTATCTTTTCGCGTTAAGAACACTTTTTTATATTGAAAAATGAAAAATGAAAGATCGCCGAAATCCGTTTAACATCTCAACCGAGGTGCTCCGATACTCCGATAAATCATTTACGGTGAAACTTAGTTCCTCATCGTGATGCACTCAATTACCATAAACTATACGGAACCATTAAATATCAACTACGAACATTTCCTCTCGTGTAATTTAAAGATGATGCAAACGATCTCTCTACAGATTGCCGATAATATTAGAAACGAGCGTTAGATACAAAACCAAGTTCGGATTTTATACAAATCTGGTCATAAATGTGTCTAATAGATTCTCGTGTTTTTCTTTATATATCCTTCTGTGTGAATCTATATGATTTTTTACGTATTGTGTACATTTGTCGTAGACATTAGAAAGAAGAAAAATAACAAAAACTGAACGAGTATATGGAATTTCTTTTAATAATATCCGAAGTTTTTAGATGAATTCGCAACTATCGTTATACGTTTATATGAGCTTATTTCTCAGTGTTTCTGAAAAGTATATATTCCAATTTTATTCGATAAATTAAACTATTTAAATTTTATTTCTATTTATTATTTTATTTGCATATTATTATTTTTGTAATACATTGTGAAAAAATAAGAGTCCTTAAACATGTATGGAAATGATTTTACTCAAATATCTAAAAATTTAGCTAAAGATGTAAAAATAATTCTGTTTCAAAATAATTATGTAGGATGCTCAAACTAATTGGAATGTTATAACTGTTTGCAGTATTATCATCAATGCTTAAGCGTTCTACGTAATTATTTTAGTGGTCCAACTTGTTTTCAAAACTGTTTCTAACTAAATTTTCAAATACTTTAGTAAAACTATTTATACTAGCAAAACTATTTTTCTCATGTATAACTTACAACGCCATTATTGAATGTTTAAATTATTAAATGTGTGTTATTCGTATATATATATATAT
>NW_017259378.1:1908443-1917415 GCF_001594045.1 Atta colombica
TAAAAAAACAGATTTGCTACACAATTTGAGAATTCCATTATTAACTTTGTATTATACATTCGTGTATATTTTCACATGTGTATGTTTTTATAAATATTCTATGTAATAAATATTCGATATATTCTAATATTTTAATTTTTTTATTTTATTGTTTATATTATATACGTGCATATTAGTATATGCATATAAAAACTCACTTCTATAATTTACATCAGATTTTAGGATAGAATTCTATTTTAATACAAATTTTATTACAGCAAATTATAGATCGTTTAAGATGGACTTAGATTATAAATATCTATCTCGCATTTTTTTACAATTAAAAAAATTCATTTAAAGAAATTTAAAATTATATGAGATTATTCTTCAATGAAGCTTTGGTCACATTTTTTATTAAACTGCGATTGTTAATTTTCTGTTTATTGTAAGATAGACAATAGCATTAAGAATTAATTATTTTCGAAATCATATTAGAAATATTTTTCGGGGAATCATTAAAATTGACATATTTGCAAAGAATTTGTTCCTCATCGAATTTGATGACGCCAAATACGATGATAGTTAATTTTCGGTATGATATTCTTCGTGGCGATATTCGTCGATGCTGGGCGAAATACAAGTGCCGAGAGCTGAGTGACTAAACCTTCAGCCGCAGGGGCCGATAACCAGATGATAACCAGCTCTTACCTGTTAAATCCATTAACGCCGCTAGCGATTAATCGGTTTCCGTGGCGCCGTGCTGACGGCGAGCTGCTCAAATTTGCAGTGGAGAGTCGCGATTGACCGAATCAGTTAATGTTTACACAGGCTCAGAATTCTCAGTATTCCAATCATCTATCAAACCTTCGACAGATTTTGAATTAGTTTATCCTATGCGAAAATGTCAGATGGAAATAGTATTCAAATTGACGAGCATAAATAGAGAGTAAGAAAGGTTATATTTTTAACTAATTTTGCAATTTTTTATTATTGGATACGTATTATTAAGAATCTATTATAGTTAACAAGAAAGGTAATGTTAAAAGAATTGAAAGAAATTTAAGTTTAATCAATTCATGTAAAAAGTATGTATAATATTGCATTAGAGATAAATCAATATTTAATCAATAATTTATATAACAATTTTAATAATTAATTTCTATTTAACTAAACACATTCAACGAATATGTCTTTTATTTCTCTCTAATAAATTGATCAATTACTTATTTCTATAATTTATAATCTATTCATAAGTTGCTTGTATATATTAATCGTGTATTACATATAATTCTACCTGACCTTTCACGTTACGCAGGTTACGGAAATTTGAGCATGTGTAAATTGTATATGCACAAATGTAACGGATATTCATACCGATTCAAGCGTATGAATAATACGCTCTTCGACATCAAGGTACAAGCTTACAATTGCATACACGTCGGACGCGACGATACGAAATATCGCCAAGTAAGTCAGCATAGTAATACAGATCTAGTGAAGCAGCATAATAAATGACAGTAATATTTGTACTGTGATACTGTTCAATGACCTGAAATGTGTAAAACGATTTCGTGTGTATATATATATATAATATATTATGTTTTATATTTTATATATATAGTATAAATATATTTTATATACATATATATATATATATATATACATACGAAATCGTTTTACACATTTCAGGTTATTGAACAGTATCACGGTACAAATATTATTGTCACTTATTATGCTGCTTCACTAGGTCTGCATTACTATGCGATTATAGCCGTCTGTAGAAAACATCTTAACAAGATGGCAGAAAGAGAAATAATTCTTTTCTAAATAATGCATTGGAATGTTCTTTTTTGCATTCAAATATTAATCATTATTATATGTGTATATTCATAAATTTGAAGATGTAAATTAAATATTACGCAAGATATATTTGCAATATGTTGCTATTAATAAGTTTTGTCGTCGTGAATAATATTATCGTTATCAATAAATTAATTATAACATATTTATTAATATCAGTTTTATATATTTTATTGAAGTAAACGTAATAACTATTCTCTAAAAATAAAATAATAAATATTCTCTATAAATATTCTCTAAAAATAAAAATAAATTACACATTTGCGACATTATTATTATTATACATAAATATAATTTAATTAAATATAATCCAAATTAATTCTCTGATTTTACAAATACACAAATCAAAATTATATTTAATAATATTACTATAGTACGTATTAATAATACGTACTATAGTAATATTCATATGTATAATGCAAAAAATATGGAGCATGAAGAGAGAGAGAGAGAGAGAGAGAGAGAGAGAAAGAGAGAGAGAGAGAGAAAGTTAAAAAGTATAAATTATACTGTGCGTAAAAATTACAATATCTGAATTTTACTGATAATATTGATAATGACTTATTAAATTAAGAATTTTACACTTTGTATTGCGTTGCTAAATGTATTTATTGTAAAATACTTTTCCATATGTATATTTGTATTTGCGATTGTGATACAAATATCTATATGTCGGCAATTTTTATTTTTTACTACTTAATCATTTTTATTGTTTTATAAATTCATTCATATATTTTTTAAATGTTTTTAATGTTTAAGTATATTTCTACTACACGAAAAGAATTTTCTCTTAAAATTTATCCTGAAAACATAGTAATGGTACAATACAATTTTAAAGATTTTTACCAAGCACTCCAGTAAAATTAAATCAAACTTATTTTATATTTTATTGTAGTTTTATTAGTGAATGAAAGAGATTTACATAAAATTCTTTATTACCCCATAACTATCATATTTTCAGGATAAGCTCTAGAAAAGAAGAAAAAATTCTTTCCATGTACGATTTTTACATATCATGAAATTTTTATAAGTATATGATATATGATTCTTATTATATATAAATTTATCTTTATATTCATACAATTGAATTTTATCTAATTCTAAATATATTAATTATCAGTACAAACTTAGAGAGGCTTATTCTACAATAACTCTGAATGAAGTTAATGTTACAGAATAATTTTTTTTAATCTATGCAAAGATCTATGCAAGTTATATTATTATTATTGCTTAGAAGAACAAAAAAGAACAATATTTATTTTACATAATTTTTATAAATATATAAGATTTTAGGAACTTTTTATGATAATCTGCAATTTTAAAATCGCGATTAATTTCAATTAATTCAGATCGGTGAAAGTTTACGTGATGGAAAACCTACTGGGAATTGATATTGCCCCAGTGATATATACCATAGTTCAGTATAGGGCGATAAATCGCCTTTTGTTATCTTCAGAACGCTGAGGAACCCAATTTTCTTTCTTGGCTCAGTTACTATTTGCGTGTTACACTACGTCACCGTATAAGAACTGCGCTTTATTCAAAGTGTATCGTAAGATTTATATTATCATAATGCAGTATCTTCTTTCTTGAATTTTGAGAAAATTTTCCTGTTACAGAGAAAAAGTTGCTTCGATTTAAAGAAATGTTTTTTTTGCTATACTCTTAAAGAAAAAAATCATGATTTGAATGTCATTTCTTGGATTTAAACATAATTTCTTTAAATCAGATAAATTTTTTTTACTTAAAAAAATAATATTTAAAATCAAAGAAATTTTTTCTTTAACCATTTAGCAAAGAAATATTTTTTTTAACCGAATCAACTTTTTCTCTGTATTAACATCTAATTAGATGATATTTTTAAATTAGTATTCAAATGAGTATCTTGATAATTAAATTTCGAAACAATTTTATTTTTAGTAGAATAATGGCATTAAATAATGGAATTAAATTGCAAAGGAAGATAGGGGTTATTTTGTAGAGTGAATGTAATTATCGTGGAATATAAATCGAGAAGTTAGGATAAAATTCGTTTACTTCATCGAATATAAATAATTAAACAAACGCGGAATGGATTATCGCGCGAGAAAATAGAAACTTTTTTAGTCTGAATACATAATTGTTTACGCGGATAATATTGATTATTATTATTATTATTATTATTATTATTATCTATTTGTGTGTTATTACGAATTTTTATTAAGAACGAATTTCATTTCTTATCAAAAGTAACATTAATAAATAAAATAAGGATTAATAAATAAATAAGAAAAATAAAGAAGGAAAATGAGAAAGGGAAAGAGATTGAAAAAAGATATTCTATCTTGAGACGATGAAGTTCTTGCCTAATTATAATTCCCCGTAATCTTCTTAAGAAGTTAATTTTATGATAATATAAGCTATAAGTTGTCAAAATATATCAGATGGCGATATTAAATCATGGATATTATGATAATTTATAATGTAAAAGTTATTCATTGGCTTGTTATATATATTTTTATCATTTTTAATGTTAACCTTTTAGAGTTATTTAAGAGAATATAAAATCTTATTTTTAGCATTTGAGAAAGAAAAACTTATATCTAAATTAAATCTTGATACTTAACTGAATTTTTTAAATAAGTTTCGAAAAGTATTCATATTAAATGAACGATAAAATTCAGTTCACTTAGTTAATCAAAGTGCGTAACTCTCGAAAACTTTTTTACTTATATAATTCTAAAAATATTAGTATTTTGATACTTTAGCTAAAAAAAAAATTAATTTCCAATATAGTCTCGAAAATCGTATCGTTAAAACTAAAATCATTAATTTTATATGAATTTAGATTATTAAAATATGAATGTTTCTCTCATATTTTCTTGTTTTCATTAAATGAATTAAAAGAGAATGATTCAAAATGATCGATAATGTCAGAATATTTGGCACTTACTTTATCACGTATTTTTTATTTAATTCAGTTCTTTCATCGTCACGTAGATATTTAAAAAAATATGACGTCGTCATATTCTTTTCAGTGACGACTGCTGAATTTCTACGCCAGCAAGTTACTTTATTTTATCACGACAAAATTAGCAAACTACTTGGTTTTATTCGTGTTGTGAAACAATATATATCTCGTGAAGAAAAACAAATCATCGACATAGATATTATCACTTACTCTTCTGTTGTGACAGATTCTATTATCCACGATTTCTATTATAATTTAAATTAATTATAAATTGTTATAACTTGTAATTAATTTAAATTATATTATTTGCAATAATTGATCTTAAAAATTCTATGTAATATTAGTTTTTATAACTAATCAACTTCGTAAGATATAAATGAAAATAAATAAATAAAATATAAATTAAATTTTTTAAATAAAATTTGGAGCGTTGACATTTCAATTCTAATGTAATTAATGCTTTTATATATATGTATTATATGTTAAAATTATATATATCTTTCTCTTCTATTACAGTTTCAAGAAATATTATCTACCTAACTAATTATTCCTTTTACACCATAGCAATTTATCTTACATTCTCAACAATCGTTAATTTAACGAGTCTGCTCCCTTATTTAGTCTTCCAAGACATCGTAAGGGCGTTGATGATCTTTAGCATGCGATGTCGTATTTCAGTGTATTTTACAGGAGAAATGTTTCCCGTGGAAACGAGAAACTAAGCAATGCAGAAGCTAATGAAATTAGTAGTCTGATTAAACGAGGTATTGAAATAATGATAAATCGCTATATAAAGCATTCGTGAAAGCAGCTCATCAAATCGTATGCAATAGGTTTGCCAATAGCACCACTAGCGGTATTGGTCAAATTGATTTTAGTAGAATTGCTAAGGACATTGGCTGTGCCAATTTCTGTAGGGCTATCTGGCGTATTGGTCACATCGAAGTTCTCTGTGGTTTCTGGTATTTTCCAAACATGACTGCAACTATTAAATTGTGCTCAAGTCTTAGCTAGAATTTATCCTTCGATAAAGTTAAACCATTACTATGTGATCGAGTAATTATTAAAACATTTTAATTATGATATGAAGTTATTTTATTCAAATTTCGTATTGATTGATGTATTGAAGTAAAAAAATATGCTATCTTTAGATTTAATTTTAAAAATGTATTATACGTGATTTTTGTTTCACATTTTTAGACATAACATAATATTTCTATGTATCATTGTAAATTACTAAAAGTAACAGCAGTCTTGTATTTATCTTTTTACAGCGTACTCATTTGCATTTATATAAAGTCACGTTCAGAAAAATTAACTATATATATATATCACACTCTTTTTAATATCTTGAGTTATTTTTATGTTACTCTACGAGATCATATATCAATTTTCTTTGCATTATCATATTAATCTGAACACAGATATTTTATCATTTGAGATGATTTCATATCTGTTAATCAATCAAAACATCCAACATCAATATGTTATTATTAAATATTTTGTAACAACGCAATATTATTAAATGACTTTATATATCAATAAAATTGATAAATTATCCAATTTTTGAAAAATTAATCAACTCAGAATCACTACAGAAGTATCAACAGCAATTTAATATTATATATCAAAACGTCTTTTCTCTCTCTTCCTCTTCTGAAACAAATTATGTTTAGTTCTCGCATTGGCAATTCTGATAATTGAGTTAACCATTGATTAGTGTTAATCGAAGTTGGAAGAGGCTCTAAATATCACCCACATATTTCTCGCAAATATAACATCGCGCGATGGATATGAAATCTAGCAAGCAAGTTCGTACAAGCGATAATGGATAACGTCACAGATGGTTTTTGGTATTCTATCAGGAGAGACTGCGTTACTCGTAACATAGGAGCGATACAAAAGATAAAAATACAAAAGCGATATTCATGGTCATTGATGTCGTTTAGCAAATGTGTCTATTTTAACAGATACCAGACTCAATATAAAATATATATCAGTTCAATTATTCTTTGCTTAATCTCTTCATCAATATCATAGAGGATGTTAATTTTAGTACCATAAATATTTAAGAATTACTTTTTAAATTCTCTCGTAGGCAATAGTAGTATCTGGTGATCGTATTTCATTGCTGTGGGTTTATACAAACGTGTTTGAAATTGCTTCATTATACAAACGATAACGAGAGCGATGAGAATAGAAGACAGGTGTAATTATTCGCGAGTTTCAATATGTATGCGCTACAAAGACTTTCCTTGATATTTCGCGTAATTAAATTCCGGCAAATTCCGCTAAAGGTTGACTGTTTCCAAGTGTAAGCACAATTGCAATATACTGAATTCTTGAATTTCATTAAGACATATTCGAAAATATTATTTTTAATTAAAAAGGAAAGGACAGCAAAGCATAGACAGAAAAGCCTAAACGTTCATAAAATTACAGAAGAAAGATTATTTAGTTTCTTTTCTGAGATATTTTTATATTTTATATTATCTTTCATTCTATTATCTTTCATCTTCGTGTACAACAAGATTGAATTTCGAAAATCATCGAGTAGGTGTTCGAAATTGTAAAAATTTCTATTCTATTCTATTTCTATTTCATATTTATTGGCGCATTCGAGAGAAATCCTGTTTTTCCAGTCAAACAAAGAATAGCTGTGAACGTCGAATAAAAGATTCGAATAAAATTATAGATACTAAAGTTAACTAAAGCCAATTTCAAAATTACATTTCTTCACATTGAGAAAATTGAATATCAAAACATGTCAATTTCAATTGTTATTATATCTGAAGAAATTTCTCTGATATTGATGAATGAATGGGATCACTAGTCCGATGACGCACGCTTTTGTATCTTTGTAATAACTGTGACGCTTCATCAGTGAACGAAAGACGTCAAAGATATGTCAAAGTCAGCAATTTATCCAATATCTCTATTTTTCGATATTTCAACTTTTCTCTGCTTTTTGGCTTATAACAAGTATTGAGACTGTTCTTCAAAGGTTTTTTGATATGGCCAATATTGCATTTTTCATGTTTCACAAATAAATATTTTTTATGAAAGACCTCTAGCTGTACTATAGAAAAGCGTCAATAATAACTTTCATGAATACATTTAGTTGATGTTCTTAAGAATTTTAAAGAATTATGATATAATTTAATTATGATGTAACTACTTTTTTTAATATCAAAAATGTAAGCAATTTAATTTATAAATTAATATTAATTTAAAAAAATGCGAATATTCGAAATTAGTTAGGATTGCAGAGTTAGAAAATTTTAATCTAAATACAATTTTCAATAATTACAGAAAAGATTATGTAAAAAAAAGGAAGTCGATACAGATAAATGTTTAATAAATGTATAAAAAGACTCTTAGAAAAAAACGAATTACTAAAATGCATTCTTTTCATTTAATTTTTTTGCGAAAAATTGTTTGTTAGAACATCACAGAATATCCGATCTAATTTTTAATTTAACTATCTAACTTTAATTATGAAATTTGATGCAAAAATGCACAAAAGATAATATTAATTAATTCTTTTAAACTTTTCCGAGTCGGTCAACACCAGAAAATTTTGCATGACCTCACGTAAAATAATATTGAAAATTTTTACAAAACCACCCTTGATTGGTCTCTATCAAATTGGAAGGAAGAACAAAACTCAGTGCTTTACAAACAAAAGCTTGCATTATGTGAGAAATGATTCAATTAAATGGAAGAAGAAGAATATTATGCGAGGAAATAATTATATTCTTAAAACCTTTAAGTATATAATATAAAAAATGATAACTTATTCGAATATTCGTCTATTTTTATACTGATCATTTATTCAAATATTTCCAACAATTTTAGAAAATTATAACTTAAAAACATTTGCAAACAGAGTGCACGAAGACACTTTTTATTATACTAATGGATAGAATGTATATTCTTGATATTTTTTGTTTCTTTTTATGATTTAAGGCAACATGCCGTGCAGCTGCGTCCCGAGGTTAAAGAAGAAAAAGCAAGCGGTATTAATTAAAACTATAAAATAGACGCTAGGTTCGCTCTCGCCTTCTTCGCGATCCTATGCCGCTTTTATCGGCGCGCAAACAGTGCTGTTACTATCAACGGCACTGCCTGTTATGTGTGCTTGCTTTCTCGTCTTTTACCCCCCCCCCCCCCCCCCCCCCCG
>NW_017259378.1:1917515-1924340 GCF_001594045.1 Atta colombica
CGTCCCTCTCATGCACTACAAAGCGCAACGTTCTGTCAACGCTAGCAAACGAGCCACGTCATCTCTCAAAGTTGGCTCGACCCAACTTGATTCAAGGGTTTGAATTGGATCATTGGTCGAAAATTTCCGTTTGCGTCGATGATCAATCTTCACATTTATTTTTTCCAATTAAGTTAGTCATTTTCTTGCGCCCAATATAATCTGAGATCGTAGCTTTGCAAACATGTCTCCCTTCCTGTTATCGATTTTATTTATAATCTCTTTGCACATTAATGCCTTATCTTATATTACATATATATATATAAAAGAATAAAACGTTTTCTCTCAGATACATGCGGGCAGAGAGTTTATTACCGAACTTTAGGACAAATTGAATATGCTCTTTAAAACATATTTTCCTAACACCAATTCCAAACATAATCTAAATACAAACAAAAGGTACTTCATTATTCCAGGTAACAGCCATTTTCTTGAGTACGTTAAATATTTTGTTCTCTATGGACAAGCTATGTGTTTGCAAAATCAGATTATATCAGGCACAGTTACTCAACAAACATGTTCGCTTAATCGCCGAGTATCCATAAATCGCATATAATCTCCATATTCATATCATACAGTTTGCTTAATCCCTAGCTTGAGTAATGTGTTAAACAGAGAATAAGAAAGCCAGTATCCTCCCCGTCGTTAATTTGCACGCTTGCATCAAATTAACATTTCGCTTAAAAGCTCCCGTTAATGTTTTTTATTTACGTAGCAAAAATTTTTCAAGAACTCTTAGCGACATTCTATTCAAATTGATCGGATTAACAGGATCGCATAATACACTTGACACCGACGCACAGAGTGCTATGAAAAACAAACGTGTGCAATTTAATACTAGAGCAATAAAAGTATTAAGTGCACGGAAGCACTTCATTAACAGTCTATAGTTATCCGAAAATATCCTCTACATTCTCTGGCATAATATAACTTTGTTTCAACAACCATTCACTTCGTGAAATATATATCGGATCGAATTTTCTTTACGTTGTGTACCCGTGCCTTTGATTATTTCAACAGCGATTAAATTTATTTTGAAAATTTTCACGTAAGCTGATCTACTTATCATTGTCAACAAATTATGTAACAAATATAGACGCGGAAATTAAGGACTATTTTAATTACGTTGTTAGATGTACAATACTTTTAACGTGTACGAAATATTTTTATGAGCCATTAAAAACGTGTTAATAATAATGTAAACTGATCAATAAAATAATATTGGATTACAGTTAAAATATTTCATCGGAATTTAATAAAATTCCGCGTAATATAAACAAAAATAATTTAACAGTTAATACTATGGTTAATTTTTGTTTGATGTTATAACGATTATAATGCATGTATCATTCGACGCGCAAAGTTTATCAAGTACAAGTACTGATGTACGGAATTGCAATGGTTAGTGCCGTCATCGTTGACATCGTTTAACGTGTGGAATATTTCCAAATGCATTTCTGTCGTACCAAATGAACGTGCATACCTTGTAGAAATGGTATTTTCGAATAGCATAGTTATCTATATTATAGGCATGTGATAAAATACATCAAATTTTATAAATTTTTATTTTCATGTAGAATTATTATAAATTTAAAAAAGAGGCGATGGAATGTATCTTTTCAATTTAAGCTTAATTAATTAAATGTTAGTTGAACAATATGACATACATAAAGAAAAAACAATCATGGTTGAATTAACAACTTGTAAATTTTAGTGAAAGTAAACAGAATTTCTGATTATTGCAATCAAATATTTTGGTTGCAGTTCACAAATTTTACCGTATTTAATACCTGTTCAATGACAATGTAATGATATGCTATCGTTAAGAGTTCCAAAATTGGGATATTGATATCGGTTAAAATTAAGGAATAACATTCAAGTATTTAGTTATTATGACTGATTATAGGGAAAAAAAGCTAATTGGTTTAATGTATGGTTGAAAGAGTAGTGGGAAATAATCGGAAATTCTAAACAGAATTTATTGCATAAATTTTAAAAATAACAAAATCATTTGTTAAAAAACCAAAGTATAATTAGAAATTCTGTTTAGAATTTCTGATTATTATTAAACTTTTTTAACAAATACTATATACTTGTTAAAATACTATTTTAACAAAAAAGTTTTATTATTTTTACCAGAATCTATGTAACTAAATGTATCTGATTATCGTAATCAAAATGTGCAATTAAATTTATCTGGTTATTTTAATCCAAATTATGGATCGTTTATATTTCACCAAATACTCTAATTATTATTATATTTCAGTTTAATTTAACCAATTTTTGTTCAGTGCGCGCAAAGATATTCTTGCTAGTCTGAAATACAATATTCGCGAGAAATAAATCACTGTCGATATTTTCTATATCATACTTCTTTTCGAACTTCCGAATTGATGTGAGAGAGTTCGTTTCTTCGAACTTACATGATCCAATTATATGAAAACGTCCAACCGTTTACGATCACCTATTGCGTGTCAAATAAGTGTTTTTAAATTTTTTTCGAAAATATGGCAAATATAAATACTTTTATTCTGATTAAACAGAATCTCGAGAGAATATATTAAATCTTTCGTTATATAATCAGTATATCTTATATTTTATTTTATTATGCATCATTGCTTAAATACAATTGTCTGTACAAGTATTGTACAAGGATTGTCTGTACAAGTATCTACCAAATTTATCTCTCTTGATTGTTTGCTGTTTCGCATGTTACGGATTGTAACAATGAGCCGTGAATGTCGGCAGCTGCACATGAAATGGAATATTGCCTAGATTAATGACGACAGTTATAAGATAGTTGATGATTATCCGTTTAAAGTTTAGGATATAGTTTTAATTGAAAATTTGACACATTTACGATGAATCTTATTATCAAATACGATTCGTTGGAACCATTTTCTTAAATTACTACAGAAATCTAAAAAAAAGCTTCGTAATTTTGACTTTGATGTTTGTATACAAAGTTGCATAAAAATAACATAGTATTTCATTGAGAATTTATTTCTTTATAGTGTGAGGAAGAAAAATCTGTTTTTTTTTTCTCGGATTATTTGCTTTTATATTGCTCACATGTACACTGAGAGAAAAATGTTTTGTATTTATAACTATAATTATATATTATTATAATTATATATTATATATTATTATAATTATGATTATTACTGCTATAATAATAATAACAGTAACTATGTATATAATTCTAGCAACAAATGTATATAGTTGGCAACCTAAAATGACTATAATTATAGTTTGATTGTCCCAAAATATAACTATAAAATTATAGTCACTTGAATCATTTTTTAGTAATTTTAACTATTTTATGGTTATAACTATAATTATAACTATAATTATAGTCATTTTAGATTGCCAATTATACATTTGTTGCTAGAATTAAATACATAGATACTGTTATTATTATTATTATTATATTATTATAGCAATAATAAGCATAATTATAGTAATATGTAATTATAATTACAAATACAAAACATTTTTCTCTGAGTGTAAATATTTTTTCTCTATGCATGTTATTAAAGATTTTTGTAAACTTATCAATAGCATATATTCAGTAAGCCTATCTATATCGCACAGCTACAATTGTTCGACAGTTTTAAATATTTCGTGCGTATTTATTATACATTTATTATGCCGTAGTTATTTTTTGCTTAAATCCTTTTTAAAGGAATTAATGATAACAAATTTTTTGTTGTATTCCTTTGTAATATTGTTGAATATTTATGTTATTGGATAGGTGCAAACATTTATAGATTCCGCTAGAGAAAACTGTAGTGTAACCTTAAGTAACAATTCTTTAAGATAAAAAGTTTAGCAGAATGGTAGGATAGTGGTGTAATTTCGTCCAAGTGTCTTTCGATCGCATCGCCTATTCGAAAGTAGTCCTGATAGTGATATATTGAACTACCAATTTGTATTGATTATTTATGATATACATGGCGAATTCTATGAAGCACAAATCTTTGTGCAGTCTACAAATCGTCACTTTCCGAAAGTGGGTCCTTTTCGATGGCTGCCAAGTTAACAGAATTAAATGGTCCTCCACGGCAACAGCTCGGCAAATTAGTGCATTTTCTCAACTAATCGGGGCAAACATTTGCGTAAATTTATCTGCGACTATGCGCGTTTCTGTGTCTTCGTGCCAGTGGCGCGGAAGGATGTTCGTGACGGCTACGATAAGCTTTAACGACACAATTACGTTAATTAAGTTTTATTCGAGCAATTGTGAGCTCGTAACTGATATTTTTCACAAGGATCAGTCAATATAACAGCGACAACATCTAATAATAAAATGAATAATAAAATAAATTTTATTTATTTTTAATTTTTAGTGGAATTTCTTTTATAAGTCAAAAGAATAAATTAATTTATAATTATTTATATTAAATTAAATTTATATTAAATAATTTTATGGGAAGAAAGTCATTTTTTATCAAGCAAGTCTTGGTGCTTAGTTAAGCAATTTTAATAAAGTATTGCGTGTATCAAATGTATTTTAAGGATTTTAAAGAATTAAATATTTACTCCATTATCAGTTATTTTTTTAGATAAGATTAAAAATTTAAATTGTTTCGATGAGGCTTAATTAAACTGTCGCACGAGTGAGAAACAGGATTTAATTTCTCGATTCTCGTCCTCAAGGCTCTTTTATGCAATGATCCGAGCTTCGGCTTTTCAGCTATTGGCTTGCTAATTAATTCCGTTAGCGCGACCGAACGTCCGGCTGTGTTCGATGATGCATGATGAATTCATCGGACTGGTTGGAGGATACTCTCGAGCGGACAAGTTAGATTAATGCTAATGCTATCGGGTAAATGCACGCTTAGAATAGGTACTTCATTGATATGTATATTTTTTTATGATATGATATAAAGTCATGATCCTGTTCGATCAGCCTTAATATGGCATGAAATATTATTAACGAGAAATAACGAAGCCTATTACATGATATTAGGGAAATATTTTCCCTAGAGCTTATCTGTTATCATGTTATAAGCAAACAAAAAATTTGAAAAAATATTTTATTTGAAATAAAATAATATGGTTATATTATTATAGCAGATAAGATTTATTTGAAGTAATATTTTTAATTATTAATTATTTATATAATTATTAATTATTTCAAACAAAATAAATAACTTCTACTTTCAACTTTCTCAACAGAGTTCTTTATTCAAATAATTTAGGAATTGCCTAAATGATACAGAATTTTATCTTTGAAAATAAATATTACGCAGAAAAAAGAGATGACACAGATATTTCAGTTGATACGATATTATATTAGCATCAAATTAGCACGAAAGAATCAGTTATTCTCTGCTCCCAAGTGATTATATATTCTCTTCAAATAAAATATACGTGCTTTTGTTTGTTCATCTATTTGTGTTGTAATCGAATTGTCGGAAGTTCAACTAAATGTTTTCAGAAGTCAAATTATCGTATAGAATATTATATTAATTTGTAATTATTTTTCGATAAAAGATGTTTACGGTAACAATATTTCTTACAGATTTTTGTATTAAAAAAATTTTAATTTTCCTGCTCGAATTAAATGTAAACTATTCGCAGGAAAATTAAAATTTTTATAATTTAATATAGTTAAAAATAATGAGTTTGCAATATCTCTTTCATTAGAAAGCATATTGTTACGTCGTAATGGAAGATAGAATATTGCATTGATAAAAAGTACAAAATACATACGTTAAAAATTAACAATATTACATGGAACTTTCAATAACGATATTACGTAGATATAGCTAACCGCTAATGTTACTATAACTATGCTATAACTATGCAAGCTTTTGCGTATAGTAGCTTAAAGATTTAACAGGAACGAATTTACTACAGAATGCGATTGCATGTTCACTTGATCATACTGTAACACTTCCATTAATATCCCGCAAAATAATCATCTTTTTTCAACGCAAGTGTAATTTAACAAGATTTCTTGAAACTTACAAATATATTTTTATCAAAAATAAGAAATCACGACATCTGGAAATGAAAATTGCATCTTATACGAAGTGTATTACCAAGATTAAGTTAAACAATGTATAATTATCGCACATGTCCGGAATATGTAAAACGTGTCGCAATAAACTGTAAGAAAACGCGAATAACGATTTCTACGTATACAGTTGTTTTGATTTAAAATCGGACAATCAATTGGAATCCGGGTAATTACCAGATTTAAATTCCTCAGCAGAGTTAAATTTTAATTCTGAGCACTTTTATTAACAGCCATGTTCGCGACCGTATTCTTTCCGCTTGGACGCGCGAGAAAGAGATTTATATTATATCCGTGTTTAGATGGGAATCACAAATGGAAACCGATACCGTGCGCCGTGATGGGAATCACAAATAGTGCTTGGGCGATCGAGTATTTCTCACTGTATCGATCGCATCGGAAATTGCGAAAATATCTTAGCATCAACGAAAGAATCAGTTATTCTCTGCTCCCAAGTGATTATATATTCTCTTCAAATAAAATATACGTGCTTTTGTTTGTTCTCATCTATTTGTGTTGTAATCGAATTGTCGGAAGTTCAACTAAGTGTGTTTTCAGAAGTCAAATTATCGTATAGAATACTATATATTAATTTGTGATTATTTTTCAATAAAAGATGTTTAGGGTAACAATATTTCTTACAGATTTTTGTATTAAAAAAATTTTAATTTTCCTGCTCGAATCGAATTAAATGTAAACTATTCGCAGGAAAATTAAAATTTTTATGTACACATATAATTTATATATATAATTATTATATA
>NW_017259378.1:1924668-1936052 GCF_001594045.1 Atta colombica
ATATATAATTATTATATATATTATTATATACATTATTATTATTATAATTCTTTTATTATTTGAATCGAATCATAATGCATTCGATTCGATTCGTTTCCGAATCTGAGAAATTCAAAACTGAATAAGTTCGAAATAATTTCGCATCTTCGATAATTCGATTTTGAATTCGATTTTATTTGCTTCATTTTAATATAAATTCGGGAAAATTTTAAATTCAATTTGATTCCTTTTCGAATATATCAAATATTCGATTCGATTTGATTCGGCCTCACAAATGCTTGATTAATACAAGAAAAATCACATGGATTATAATTGAATCTTTGCGTTATCTCACTAATGCACATAACTTTGATACACTAAGCGCATTACAGATCATCGAATTTGTGGCTAACCGACTTGTCATTGTTAATCTCATATCTTGTTCCTATACTACTTTGTTATTAAAGGTCGCATGTATCCACGTGGCGTTCCAAAAGCTGATGACAGAGTATACGCATCCTAGCATACGTGTTGGATGTTAATAAACTTCCCAGCAGGCGATATTACATACGACGTAAATGCGCGTACCTACGATCCGTAATTTACTGTGCATCAATACGACATCAATAAAACAACGATGGCAATGATGACACGAAAATTGGAAATTACATAAATTGTGATGGCATACATATGCGAAACCATCGTGATTACGATGAGAGAGACTGCATTGTTACATCGCATTTATTTAATACACAAATGCATTGCGAATCGTCAATCTACGCGATTGCAATTTTCAAGGCTTTCGCGGTTTCCATTAAAGTCTATTAGGACTAATGAATTAACATCAATCTGACTAGCAACAATTAATGATTGAATTGAATACTACTCGAGTGAAATTACTTTCAGAGATGAGTATTTGTTTTAAGAGAAAAAAAAATTTGATATTTTTATCAGAAGCTTTTAGGTGTTTGTGAATTTTTCAGGCATTTTCGAGAAATTTTTCTTGTGGGTTTCGATGTCTATAGGAAAATAAACGAAAAGACTAAGTTTGCATTACCTTCCTTTCGACTTCACGATTTTCTTTTGATTAATTATATTTGTTTTTTAAAACGCGCGTTAACAAGAACATCGAAAACTAGAATATGTTTCTGTATAAGTGAGAAAAGTATCTAAAATTGTGGGAGGATGGTTAAAAGCGAAAGAGTTGGTAATAAATAATTCACTGCTGGTTCTATTACATACTTTGGTAAAAATATCCTAGTTTCCTCTTGATCCTATTGATTGCACACAAGATGTTGATTGAATTTTTTCTGTGATTACACGATTCTCTCTTCTAAAGCATGTTATCCACCCAACTATGAATTATTTATAGATATTGGGACAAATAATATCGATTGCACTTGATTCGGAATAATCGCAAAAAGAGCTAATATTTATATTAGCGAAACATACCGACCCAACCTTCTTTCTTGAATATCATTAACCGAGATCGATTAAATTCAGCTTCAACAATTCTATTACAAGTTGTCAAGTTTCTCTCAATAATTTCTCTTTTTATGATGTCATGTTTTTGACAGTTTGATATAATTCTAGTTCGAGTTTTGTTCTAAAAATAAATTGAAAAATTCACATATTGCGAAATTGAATATTTCAAAATATTCTGTATACATTATTGAGTCAGATACTTTACAGATATCAATTTTTAATAAAATTTAAACTCGCGTTAAGTGAACATTTTCTGTATTAGATTACGCTGTGTGTAATGATTGAATCGTTTCTAAGTCAATTAAAAATATTGTAAATGTTATGTATATAAATACTTTGATATAAGTTTACTTTTTCAAGCATCGCTATTGAAGCGTTTAATTTCAGAAAACCACGCGAATATTTTAATTTGATTTATATCTAGTGTATTTATTCTTATCGGAAGGTGGCCTTTGCGAGTTGTTGATTTAGAACAGCGTTATATACGGCAATGCATAGATCACTGTCGCGATATCATCCTCTTTTATACGATCTCTCCGGCTACTTTCCGCATCTCCTGCAGCAGGATATGTAGGATTGGCTGGCAGTTGCTTCGTTCCGGACGCGATTTATGTTTCCATGCTGAGAATCGCCGCGCGAGGGTTGCGACTTTCGATAAAAGCGACGGCGGCGATTTATTTATGATTATGGTCGCCGCGAATTCGATTCCGGCTACCAGGTGAATAACATAGAAATGTTGGACATTAGTTGCGAGATTTATGACGACGTCGCTCGTTCGCTAGTCTACTACTATCTAGTCTTGCAGTATACAGCAAGAACGGGTTATATGATGATCGATATAGAATCGCTAAAAGGAGAAATAGAAAAACGTTGCACGCTCACTCGAGAGAGATTACATTATCTAAAATGGAATTAAATTTCATTTTGGTTAAAACTTTTTTGCCTTCGCTGCTTCTATTTGTGTCTAGCAGTAATTTTATCATGATTTGGTCTATTTGATTATTTCGAGACTTGGTAAAAAGGGAAACGAGAAGCCAGCGTAAAATTACATTACAAGGAGAGAAAATGCCATTCCGCAAAAATATAATAAAAAGATTAAAAGTAATAACATAACATGTTACATGTATTTCAAGTTACTTGGAGCTTTACGAGAATAAGTTGAATTAAAATAATTCTAATGAAATTAGAGAGATTATACATAACGTTACAATTTTTATAAAGATAACACTATCTTTACAAGTTTTTAATCATTTTTAATGCAAGAAAAGTAATCTTTTTAAACATATTTTTGAGAGATACTGAGTTCGAATTAAACCAGAAAAAATTCTTTTGATCGATTTTTTAAGATATAATAGTCAATTTTCAAAACAATATTATAACAGATAATTTTTTCCGAATACTTTGAATGCGACAAGTGATGAGCAAGATAAAACGTTTCCATCAGGATTTCAAAAATATCAGGAGTTCAAAAATATCAGGGATATTGGGACGAAAATATGTTAGGCAACTATTGTTAATACTTTGTTATAACTTCAATTAACATGAAACAGAAAGTCAAAAAAGTAAAAAAAAAACAGAAATTACATACTTAGTATTTTTTGTTTTTTAATTTCAATAAAAACTTTATTATACATTGAGAACATTTTTTTTATATCTCAAAAATCCGAGCAAATAAATCTGATGGAAATATTTCTAAGATTCGAGCTTAGCATCGAAAATTATCCTATGAAACAATGTTCATATGTTCTTGCAGAATATCTTGTAAACTAGTGTAATTAAACTAACTAGAATTATGTAGTTAATCCATAAATTAGTGCAATCTATTCCTAATAATTGTCCAAAGCTTCTGTATTGCACAATTGAGACTATAAGCTCGATGATATATATCATCGTTATATAGAAATCTTCATTTCCTCGTTTCATCTAACTGCCGCTATTTGCACTCCGCATCTGTTTGCTCTATTAAAATCTGATCACGACACACAGAAGAGATTAAAATAGAGAATTTTATCGATGCTCGTAAAATTCACAAGCGAGATGTCGGGGATATGCGTTATATGAGCTTAAAACGGCAACGAGGATAAACTCGAGAAGAACTTTGCTTTTATATCGAGTTAGTTCTGCACGCGTCTTCTGAGAAAGTTACTGTTGCTTATTATAGCAGATGGGATCGATTGACATTTACGAGAAGATGAGTCCAACATTTCCCATAACGCAGCTCCTCGTTCCCACTGATGCAGTTTCCGGCCTCCTTACGATCTTACAAATTTTGTTCGACATCTCGCATGCAAACGAGCTCTCTCGTGAATAATGTATCGAGATAGGGCAACACGCTACGATGTGTTGAGTGCCCTTGCAAAAAAGAAAATATAATAAAAGTATGATAAGACGATATCATCGATTATGCCTAAGCGAATATATGTGCCCTCGAATAGCTAATGAATATTTCAGCACGATGAGAATATTTGAATTTCAAGCACGCACTGCAATTGCGCCGTGCAGATTTAATTCCCGTAATTATGAGGAAAGAGAGTTTTAAATTTGCGGAGATTAGTTACGGATTAACTGCATGGAACGTGAACAAAATTGCATATGTAATTTGCAATCGACTTTTTCGCAGCTGACATAAACTCTCAGGAAAGTTAAATTATGTCTATATTTCTATATTGTATTAGAAATGAAAGGATTTAAACTTGATTAGCTTCAGCTTGGAATTAATAAAGTTTATTTTAACAGAAATTTCATTGAAGACTCATTACGGTATTATGATACATTCGCAGATAGAAGTGAAGAAATTCCTGCAAATGACATTTCTTTGTTAAAAAAAGCTCAAATTTAAATCTGTGTCGTAGACTATAGAAATCTCCTAAAATGTTTTATGTAACTTCTGAAATTTTATGTAACTTCTAGAATTGCTAAAATATTTTTTTTTGAAAGATATCGTGTTTTATTTTCAACTCGTAATCTATCGCTTCCTCAAAGTAATCAATTTCTGATGCATGGTTTAAAAAATACAACATAAAAAGAAAGAGGTTGAGTTTTATAACAAAAATCTTATGAGGTAAATATATTAGATCTGTTCTTTTTCGAAGAATGTACTGAACTAGTGTACACAGTTGCTCTGAATTGGAATGAAACAATATGTATTTGTTTTACTTATTGCATCTATAGTGTTCACCGGTTCAGAATATTCTTCGAAAAAGAATAGACCTGCTCTAACAAGTTGCGAATTGTATTAAGAATTAATTGCGAGCTATTTTCTTGTCGCAATCGCATCGAGCGATTGATTCGACCGTTTTTAATTTGCAGTTATTGTCCGTGTCGGCCTGCAAGTTGAGGCATTTGTTTCTGATTTGGCATCGGTTGCGATAACACAATCCCGCAATCTCACCGCCTGCAGAGAAGTCATGTTTCGCGTTTCGCGCGAACGCGGTATGTATGTATACGTAATAATGCAAATTGGTTTATAGATCGCGTATATCAGATTTTATTTTGGCGTGAATACGCGCATCGCGCCGCTGATAATCGACATGACATGGATTTTGACATTGCGTTTCATTTGAATATATGTTGGCCATGCGTGAAACAAGTGTGTCATAGTCACATGCGCGAAGTGAGTGTTGAGTGGACAATTCTCGATATCTCATCAAGCGGTTATACTTATCCAAGAATATTGAGACTAGGATAACGCTGTAAACGCGTTTATCCTATAATATTATCTAAAATTGCATAATGTCTTTATTATATTATATGTTGTAATAGTGCGAATTTAAATCTTTACGTTATGCTTCACTTTACATGACAATCTATTTTATTAAAAAAAGAGTATAAGGAAACGAAAAGTAAAGAGAAATATATATAATATTTTATTAAAAATCTAAAAAGCGGCGAATTAACTGTGTGAATTATTTAAGAAATTATACTAAAAAAGAATTTATATGTCGCTTCTAAAATTATATTACTCAGACTTCCAAGTAAAGTTATATTAAAATATACTGTTATACTTCTTGCTTATCTAAATGAGATTAAAAAAAATTTTGTCCCTTTTGAATCCTCGATCTTTTATTTTTATTATGCAAAACCATAGGATAAAATGATTTTCTTGAAGAATCTATCTATTCAGGTACAGATGTAAAATTTTATTGGATCACACATTGAAATATTTAATTATGTAAGAAATAAAATGATTATGTTGGAAGTTTATGAGCAATGCTGCAAAATATTATGATATTCTAGCAATTAACTTGAGCGTCCTAAACATAATAATTTTGATAGTTCAACAAAATTATTTTCAGACTTGTGCGTATCTAGCTACATTTTTATTTTTTAAATTCTTTGGAGTGAAATCTCACTCTAAAGGGTGGAAATTGAGTCAGTCTTGAAAAAAAGTGACTCAATTTTCAATCTTTTAGAGTAAGATTTCACTCTTTAGAATATTTCTAGAAGTTTTAGAGAGTAGTATTTTAACAAAATTACTCTTTTCGTGTAAAAATATAATATTTGACAAAATTTTTGTATATGTCGGCCTATGTGAAAAGATATTAGATCTCATGTAACATTTGAAATTCATATTATAGCATCAAAGGTTGACAGAAGATCAAAAGACATTGACTTACGATTTTCCGATATACTTCAACGCTGTTGTAACAAAACGTAATTTTCACATGTGTATGTCGAGCATAGAAGCCGGCAAAGAGTTCAACAGATAACATGGTCGGCCGGAAAGGGCTGCTTCGATAGCGATAAAAGCGCGCTTGCGAATTTAAAATGCTCTTTCACTTTTGTATGCAACAGCCGTATCCATTTTAAGCCGGATACTCGGCGAATACGTACATCTAGCAATTTTTTTCGTTTTTTCTCTATTTTTTTTTATATATACGCCCGCTAGCCGTTTGCGCCGCATAAAACGCAAATATTTTATAACATGCCTGTATTTATTGCCTGTATTTTCTTTGATCCCATATCACCTGTGTGAATCGATTGAATTTACATCGTGAAATCGATACGATATTCGTCACTCGTAGTTAGTTGCGATAACGCGATCAGCGAGAAGTTTGACGGCAGATATCGTATCGATTTGAAACGGGCTCCTCTCGAATCTGAGCGAAATTTCAGAGGGAATTTTTGTCGACAGATTTTGCCATGCGAGAGAGCAGCTGTAGCTGCTAAATGTATGAGTACATATGTATACTGATTGTTCGCATGCGATGTGCTTGCCATATACGCACCAATGTATTTCCCGCGAGAAAACTCGCGAGAGTGACGTAGGAATGTAGATTTGCATGTATACGTATATGCGCCGATACTTCGCACGAGAAAACTCGCGAGATTGACATCCGAATGCAGTCAACAACGTGATTGATGTAAGCGACTATCAAGCGTTTAATGAAACATCTTACTCGACATTATTATGCCACAACAACAACGGAACAATGCTTGCACTTAATTAAAAATTCTCGTAATTCGAGCTCTGCCGAGCTGCGCTGTTTCATAAAAGCGTGTGTGTCAGATAAATGAAAAATATGCCGATATATGTATATATACCCGTTGATTTCGCGGAAATTACAATTTTATGGATTAACAAGTGCATTAGTGCATGTAAATATGTAATATAATATAAATGATTCATTAAAAAGAGAGAAAGAATGAAATTATTAAAATTATAAATTAAAAATTTTTTATTCTACATTATTTTTATTTCTAAAATTGGAAAAATTTATTTTTAAATTTACATTTAATAGCAGAATATAAATTGTAACATTTTAACTGCAATAATTGTGAATATGGCAAGTTTTAACAATTAATTTAGATTCAATAACAGAATATATCAAAATTTTTTCTCTGCCTATTTTTCTCGTATAAAATCCAAATTATTGCGAGCCACGATATCAAGAGCGAGTGAAATAAATCTCGGTTGAATAGTTTTTCGAAATAAACTTGCATTCTGCATTCATTGATTTTCAGATAAAAGTAAAAAGTAAAATTCCGTTCGTTTATTTCGATGTTTCGATACGGCATTTTTCCCTTGGATATTTCCGGATTTTCGCCGAGCGTGTAAATCAAATGTCGTCGTCGATTTCCTAAAACTACCCACCGACCAATGACTCGTATCATTCATTCTCGGATAACGATAACGGATAGTATGGCGTTGGTTCCGTTGAGTTTAACCACATGAACAATTTTGACATTCTCCAATACTTGTGGCAAAATCCAGCATGCGGTCATCACGCTTCCTGTGCACACCCGCTGATCTATTCGGTCGACGAATCCGAATTTTGCTAGCGTGGAAGCGTGAAATACAATAACTGAAGACATGAATAACTCGACAATGTATATACAAATGATAAATTTCAACAAAGATGATACTTATGTATACTTATATACTTTTGTAGGACATATGTAGAAATTTGAAATTAAAATATATAAAGAAATATAAAATAATATTATTCTATATTGTGATATGTTATAGTGTGGTAATATGGATATTGTGAAATTATCACTATCATTAATCTACATTATCATTAATGTACATTATCATTAAATTATCATTAATCTACGTAAGTGGAATTAATGTAGGTTTACAAACAGAAAGGATAATTTTATTGAATGGTAGACCGGGGAATAAAGGAATCTCCAGGAAAAAAGATCCACCCCTTCTTTCTTATAATAACGCACTAATTAGAAAATTCCGCTACATCATTCATCAACTAAGAATGGAAATCTTACTTTACACCATTTGTTGCCAGTAACTGTTTGTTGTCAGAAAGCTTACATGGATGTGCCCGCGCATTTGAGAGCCAAAAATAAAATATTAGCGTTATAGTACGTTATTTTGGAGTACGTTATTCTGAAGGAATCATTTGTGCAACTAGATAGATTAAATGTATTTATTAATCTTATTCTATTGTTTTAATAGTGTGGTTAAACGATAATTAACTAAAACGATCATTTCTATTATACTTTTTTAATAACAATGCCGCAAAATTTACTTGTATTGTTGAGATAAAAAATATCAAGGATGCTCTTATCATCCTTAATGTTGATTCTACAATAGTCGGTAATCCTAAGTCTTATCAGCAAAGTTGACTAATAGCTGATTTATGCTGATTGACTAACTTTATCGATTAAGATTAAGACTTCCAACTATCGACTCATTATAGAATCAGCATTAATAGTGTTTTTTACACAGAGAGACTAATTATTCAGAATGCGGCCTCCGTTTTTGTACGTTTGAAACAAAAGAAAAAACGTTGGATCCTACGAATTGTGATATTAAGCGTTAAAGTGGACCTATTCAGGTTGGGAAATGTGTCAAAATGAAGTGTAGCAAAAACGCGTCGAATGAGCCTAATTTTATCGAAATCAGAGATGAAAGCCACATTCTAAATAATTACCGAAAGACTTTTAATTGTATTTTTATTTAAAATAATCTTATATTTTACTATTTATGTTATAAAATTGATATTTTAATTTTATTGTATCTTTTATTCCATTTTTATTGTTCCAACTTTATTACTTAATCAAAACCCACTTAATGTAGATACTTTATAATAAAAAAAACTCTAATAAGTTTATTTTGATCTCTTAGAATAGTCCAAACTTGAGAAGTATTGGACATTGCACTTTTTATCCATTATGTGGAATTTCTTGCCCTGCTTACGGGATATGAAGAGCCGAATGATTTTCGCAAAATAATATCTTTTTAATGAAGATTATATATGCATACTTTTTACATGCCTTTTGTAGTTAAAGATCTCTAGTTTCAATAAATAGCAGCACGATCTGAGTTAAATATTCTTTATTTTAGAGCAAAAAATGCTAAAAATGGTACTTTATTTCCCGTTTGTCTACTCTGAAAATTTAGCTGAATGTAGATTTAAAAATAATTTGAACCATAAAAATAATTATATAAAATATTCAAATTGCTAAAATATTAAAATTTTTGCAATATTGCTGATTATACTTGAAATTTCGACATAATTATTTTACTAGTCCAATAAAATTATTTTCAGATCTATTAGTTCAATTTTTAAATACTTCAAAAAAATCGTTTTTTCCATGTATCTATAAATTCTTTTATCTAACAATAAAGTTTAACATGATTATATTTAATAATATGTATATGTAACTGAAAGACTTTCAATACTAGTCGTAACATACGCAAATCTATTTCTAATGTTGATACAGCACAATGCGTGAAGTGCGATCATTGGAAAAGAGCAAATTTGGACAGATAGTTGAAATAGAGACACGCATCAAAGTAGCAGAACTGATTTTTTCAGATACTCTAAATGCAAATCAGTCTTGTTATCTTCATTGGATATGGATTTTCGAGGCTGCGAACTTCTTTTATAAAAGTCATAACGGGAGAGAACATTTGTTTGCATGCATCAGTGTGCGCGGACAGTCTATGACGTATACTAATCACTTGAAAGCGCGTATCGAAAAAACGCTAATATTATTTTTAAGAAAAATGCGGTAGCATTTATTTATATCCTCTCCACACCGCGGCGATTCTATCACATGTAGAAAATTTTATTGTCGTTGATTATAAACCAGGAGACATTGATTTTAAATGATATATTAAATTTAGAGGAAACAGAATTCTATTCTAACGTACACATAACAAAGTTATAATTAATTAAAAGTTTTATACAAATTTTATACAATTTATATTTAATTAATTAACATGTACAGAAAAGAGATATTAGCATTTAATGCAATCAGGATAATCAGAGAAAAAAATGTTTTTCCATATTTTCATTTATTTATTATAATTATTACCAACTGTTTATGATTTTAATAATTGTTTTCTTGTTATCTCTACAATCTCTTATAATTTGGATGTTAATATAATAAACATTATAATTGAGAGCATACGAGTATATTATTTATAATTAAGTACAGCGTTCATAATTAAATTACGCAAAGAAATTATTGATATTTTCATTGCACCAAGTGAATGCGATATTCCACTTAATTAATCTGAATGATTGTATTTTACAATCGTGCGGTATTCACGTGCAAGAGATGATCTTATCGTCAATGACATGCGGTAGTTTGTTGATTCGCGAAGAATTAATAAAGATACTGAACATGAAAACGATCATTACTGATTTTTCACGTAACTTATAAATTTTTTAAAACTCTATACTTTTTATTTAATTAATTAAATCTACAATTAAATTTTCTTGAAAAAAATGATCTAATCATTAAGCAATATTGTAACGTAGTATTGAAATTCTTGTGATGTCATTATGACAAAAAAACTAACGATAATTCTTGGATAAATAATAAAGCCTCGGATAAATAATAGATATCATTCATATACGTCACTTATGCCTCATGAAATTTCACTCAAGAGGAATGACAGGGGGAATTTATTTTTCATTATTCGTCGTGACTTTATTCTTTTGCGCGTCCATTTCACTTCGTTTCTTTACATGGCGGCAAAGTGGAAAATTGTCTGCGAACGTAATATTATTCGTTTGCGGAACTCCAATTTTTCCACGTCATTGCGATCGTGCTGAAGGAGGTATCCTGCGATCGATGAAACTTGAGAAAAGCAAGCGTAATATCAGTGATAAAAGCTGTCTTTATTCCTACCTTTTACACAATAATAAACGGTAGTTGAAGGTATCAATTATAAGGAATTTTCATCTCGGTATATATTTCATGTAAAGTTCGTTAGGAAGACTCGTTAATCAAAATGATTTAATCAACTTTGTGAATATCTCATTACCAGTTAATGCCAATCGGACATAATTGTGACAGGAAATTAAATGCGATGTCGCGCGATATCTTGAGATTTTTAGTCGTTAAAAAAAACAATATCCATTTTACAGTTATTAAAATTATATTTAAAATATATTTAAAAATTATATTTAAAAATTCATTATACTAAGATCAGATTCATTATA
>NW_017259378.1:1936152-1938104 GCF_001594045.1 Atta colombica
TAATATAATTAGGTATAATATGCATCTAATTAAAATATACGTTTTTTACGATGAGTATTGTTTTTATTTTTAATTAAGTACTAATTATAAGAAGAAAATTCTTTGGCGAAAATTGTATTGCGCCATGTTGATAAATTACTTGCGATTCTCAAAGGAACGCTTGATACTCTTATAATAAGGTAACAGCGAATTCCAAGATTGTTTTGCCAATTATAGCAAATTGAGAACTCGTGTCAATCTTCTTCGAAGAATTGCAGTTATTTCTGAGTTTGCTAACACAAAATTATCTTCCTGTATTGCAAAACAAATTATCAGAAATTTCTATATATACGGTCTAAGAAATGACCATGAAAAAATTGTTTGCAACAAGACAAACACAGTAGTTACAATTTATTTTATAGAGTATTTTGGTCACTAAAAAAATCAGTATATATATGCATAGTATAGTCATTAAAAGTAAGCGACAAATCAGAATTCTGTTATTTAAAAATAGTGTTAAACAGATGTTAAATAAAGAAATAGAAAGAATAGATTATTTTTATTTATCTATTTATATGTATGCATATGTTTATATATAAAAAACAGCTGAGCTTATTGATAGCATTTTAAAGAATATTGATGTTTTTCAATAATCACAGGAAAATATAATATTTGAAAATTAATTGCACATTAATGTAAAATGTTGATTAGTCTTGGGATAGATTCAGATCTAGACAGAAAAGCAGAAAGCAGAATAACAGTAATCAATTAAAATTCGCGCTGGTAAGTCAATGGTTTTGGCTTTCTATAATAGTTATTGCTTACCAGCGCAAGTTTTGATTGGCTGCTGCTTTCTGCTTTTCTGTCAAGGTCTGAATCCACCCTTATACGTAAACATGAGATATTCTGCATATGAAAGTTCCGATATATATAGTTGATGATCATAGACTCATGCACTTACTCGTGCGTATTATTTTGCACGAATGCATGGCAAAAGCAACAGGAAGAAAGTGTGTTTAAAAAGAACTTTTTACTTTGCGCTGTATCGCTCGCTGTATTATACACGCAGTACGCAACAAATGGTACAACTATATGTATATGTACGTTTCACATGCTATTCTGCAAACAAATAAACAAATAAATAGAAATTCCGAATGTGTTTATAATGCTATTCGTAACGCTTACATCATAGCATCGATTTGTCATTTTCCCATTACGCAAAAATCCCGTTCGCTTGCAAATTATCGCATTTTTACAATCTAATCACGAGACACGTGAGCTTTACTGTATTATTACTGTAATATATAATTACTGTAATATATAATTACTTTGAGATTGCCGCTTAATGTGAAACTTAATCATTGACACGAATTATTATTATACGTGTTTGCTAATATACGCGTTAGCAAATACATGTTATTTTAAATTTTAAAATTGTACACAAACTCGCGCGAATAAAACATAATTTAATTCTCAATTATATAAATATCGAATGGATAAAATTTTATGAATAAAGTTATGATAGTTAATAATAGTTCGCTTCATAAACGAAAAAAAAGTACCAGTTAAAATAAATCATGAAAAATAAGCATAATAAATAAGCAAATTCTGATATTATACCTATAAATCTCTTTAGCGTTTCAAAATGAGAAGCGTACAGAAAAGTTAAATTATTATACGCTTTTGGCATCGCGTAAGCGACCTGTATGCAGAATAAATAATTTATTGCACATGAATTGTATTTTATTATTATTTTATATCTGTCGAAATAAAATGTGACAGTCTCTTTTCATATAAAGACTGAATTAAATAGAATCAAAATTTTTTTGAACTGGACTTATTATAAATTGAAAAACGATGGAAGATATATTTTAATTGAATCACAATGTATGAAAACATAATTAGGCAATATATATATATATATATATGTATTGTATAATTATGTTTTCATATTTATTTCATATATATATATA
>NW_017259378.1:1938204-1948204 GCF_001594045.1 Atta colombica
AATTAAGGAATGACATAATTGCATTACATTCTAATTTCCATTAGGTTGTTTTGTGTTACGTAATTATCTCAGCCACCTTATTGTAAAAGTGAAAGTACATAGAAACTAGTTAACAATTCAGTTCACTTGAAACCCGCAAAATCTTGTGAAATCCATTTTCGAAGATTCTAGAGCCCGGAGGTAGTACTTATAACGATTTCAAGAAGAGTATAACCAGTATGGCAGAAATAAAATAGAAATAAAATTCTATCCTTTTTCCTTTTCTCGGAGAAAAAAAAAATAAATAAATAATCATAAATAATGATAATATTAAAAATTTAATTATAAAAAATATTAATATTTTTTAGAAATTTAAAAAATTTTTAAATAAAGTTTCTAATTATAAATTTCTTAAAATGTCTTTTAAATCATGTTAAATAATTTGAAAATGATATATATATTTCTCTATAGATAGCATATTGTATGGAAAGGAAGAAAATCAATTTTATATTTCTGTAGAAAAATAAATATTCGTTTATTTTTAAATTTCGTTTCCAAAGCGTGTGATATTTTTGAAAGAATAAATTTAAATAATAACAAAGATAAAAGGATTTGTAAGTAATACTTATATAAAGATCCATAAATCCCATCTATGCTACTGAATGATTGAAAGATTTTGTAAAGTCGACCACGTCGTCCATCTTAATGGAAAAGTCAAGTCGGCCCATGATAACTTAGCTTCTAAAGCGAACAAGTTTCAAATTCTTACTAAATTTCGCAAAATGAAGGTATTGATGGGAATTATTTTACACGAGGGAGTGCGTGATAGGATGTTAGATATTCCTATAGGTACCATATATATGTGGAACCTCCCGAGGGATCGATCGAGATCAGATATTGATTCCTGAGATGAGCATTATTCTCAATATAGAATGTATTTATTTGACGGTTTTCTTAGACTGGTATGATTGGTATTCATAATTTGTTATTATTTTAAGACTATTTTAAGACCCAAATATAGTTTTGTGAGACACTTATGATATCTCGAGCCTGTACTTAAGATAGTCTTGAATATAAGAACTGATTAAATGCTAGCCTTAGTGACAAAGATGGACGAGAACGACGACGAAGTGTCGCCAAATTCTCATTGAAAGTAAACAGACGTGATGTAAAAATTATTATGAAAGACACTCCATAACTTTCCACTTTGCTTTCAATAGATTCTTTAATGGGTTTGAAATCGATTTCTGAATAAAAAAATGTTGAAGTTTACCAAAAGTTTACGTTATTACCGATATTGAATTTAATTAAAAGAGAAGCGATATAATATCTCGTTTCAGTTTTTATGCTTAATCAATTTATTTAAACGTAAATTACAATGTACAAGAATATTCTTGCAAGTCTGAAAAACAATATCCGTAAGAGCTAGCGCGATCAATCTTTCTGTATTTTGAAGTCCCCGAACATTGGACCTAAATTGATCTCACTTCTCTGAATTTATATAGCCCAATCATTCATATAACAACACGATCAGTTGTTACGAAAAACGCGATCAACTATTGCGTCTCAAATAAACAAGTGTCGTCGAAAATATGGCTAATCTAAATAAAATCGAACAGAGAATATTAAATCTTTCATTTCCTACAAAATTTACATATAATTTTATTTTCTGAAATATATATACAAAAATATATTGAAACTTGTGATAAATAATTTTTTATAAGTAAATATTTACATGAAAATTATATTTTTAACATTATTTTTATTATCAACTGCAGCGCACTAAACATATATATTATCAATCGTTTTAAATAATCACGCGTTGTTATTGTAACTCGTTAATTCTCCAAGGAATGTTTAGTTGCTAGTTATCTTACAAAATGTAAAGTTGAATCAAGTATTTGCACATGGAATAGGAGTTCTAATATGGTTCTCTCCAACAAATTCAATGTTCATATAGTTACAGTAGCAAAGAGCTTTCTTTAGATGATAAGTAAATTTAGACGATAAGTTAATTCAAGATAGAACTATTTACAATTGTGTGCACATACGAAAAATATTATAAGAAAAAATATATAATATAAATATAACAAGATACACTGCATATAAAATTATTGGGTTGTCCGGAAAGTTCGTGTCGCAAAAGATTTAAATTTAATAAATGTATACTAAAATTTAAATCTTCTGCGTTCCAATTTTCCTTCAAAATCGGCACGAACTTTCCGAACAATCCATATAAATACTATTCTATCACAAACTCTGATGCAAATTATAATAACTCATTTAAGTGAGTTTAAATAAATTTAATACAGAGATTTCACTTCGATATCGCAAGTTAAATTAGCAATGCTAACAGAAATTCTAGTAAAGTATAGGAAAATTATAAATTGTTGGAATTTTATGAAATCTCGTGGAAGTATGTAAAATAACAAGAAATAGAATTTTAATAACGATTATTATAATTTTTTACACATCTTTAGTTTAGATATTAAAATATTAAAATTAGTTTAAATATTAAAATAAACTACGTCGTATTTAGTATTATAAAATCAAATGGACATGACGGTAAATGATGACGAAGATTGATATCGTCGTCTTTCTAATTGAAAGAGGATCCTTAACGTGCCATAATCTGCCCTCTGACATTTTGTTCGTAAAATCTGTCTCTCGTATCCGATGTCAGTGATCTGACACCACTTTACCGGTAACTAAAGATTTCCAATGTCGTTATCTATTTACGAATCTTAGTCTACCATTCCAATGATACTCCTACAAAGAGAATGCTATTTGACACATTCCAAAACTATTTAACATTATTCCACTCTCGTATTTGCGGATTAAATTTAATTCCCATTCTAGAATAATTTGAGTAAGAATGATAATTTCAGTCATTGAAACGCATTAAGTTATTTTATGTTTGATTCGAAGAATGTGCAAATTTATTATTCTTTTTCTTCGTATTTAGATCACGTTATACGCTCTTGTCGATTTTGTTAATCGGCTATGCACATATTACTCTTAGGTAATATCAAACCTGACTTTGGTTCGAGATAAGAAAGCAATCAATATCCGCGCAAACCGCAATGCTTATGATTTCAACATAGTTCACGTACTTTAACTCAAGAGCGTTATTAATTCTTTTTAAAAGATTGTTATAGGTGACAAATGTTCACACATATGGTGCAAATATCGGATTTGTACTCGCTGTAATTTCGTTTCACGAGAGGCAAACAGCTGCAGCAAACATTTGATCTCTTATTTAATCCCTTTATTTAATCTCATGATGAATTATTGTTATAATAGAAATAGAGATATTGTTATTGCCTACGAAAGTTTCAAGTTTTAGATTGATGAAACTTTTCGCGATGCGAATATAATAATACATCATTTTTGTAGCACTGCTTAGTAGCGCAAGTGAGAATTTCACATAATAATATAATATTGAGATGAAAATGAAGCTCCTTATGGAAAGCGAAATTATCATCTGTTTGTAAAAGAATTAATATATCTAATGCTTTCATTAATCATGTAAAAAGTCATTTTTTAATATCATATGAAAATTTGTATTGGAAAAAATAAAAATTATCGCGATTAGGAAAATTCTCTATTATATTTACTTTATACGAATAACTTGTTTAAAATATCTCTGTTCAGAGATTCTAACACCTAATGTAATGAAAAAAATTAAATTATATTAAAAATAAGTATGTAAAATACATGAACTTAAATATTATAAGTAAGAAATTTGTATGCTAGAGTTGTCCAACTTTATTGTATGATATAGAATTTAAAAGTATATTAAGAATTTAATTGTAAAATAAAAAGAAGAAGATAAAAAGAACATATTTCAAATAATTACTTTAATAATAATTTTTTGAATGATTAATTATTTTTTCATATTCAGTAATATCCTGTAATATCCTGTATCTAGTAATAATACAGTTGAAATAATCCGACATCGCCTAAGTGAATACCAGAAAAGAGTAGAATGTCATAACCAGTTTCTTTACTTTTCTGAAGAAGATTTTATCTTTAGTATAGTTTCCTTCGAGGGATTTGACCAATCAGTTAACATAGTTGACCGTGAAACTCTCGCGAAACTCGAACTTCAACATGAAGGTTCCGTTGACAAATTCTTCGGTCCGAAAAGCCTTTCCCTCTTAGAAATCGCACTGACCTAATTCGCTAAAAATGTTTAACGAGACGGAATGACTTCATATTCTTACGATTTACGATTACTACCGACTCGTAAGGAAAATAAAAGCGATATTCTTTGGAAGCGAGGCATTTGGGATTTAAGTACGCTTTTGGAACTCTGACCTTCGCGAGAAGAGTAGTCGATCTAATAGCCGACTCGAACTACTTACGCGTCTGGGCACGTAGTGCGATTCAAGGCCGGTCGTTGTCCTAAAATGCGACACACGTAGATGAGTTTAATTTTTACTTGAAGACGTGCCGATGTTTCCGTGAGATGAAAGCAACGTGACAAATTTGAAAAAGATGTATCTTTTTATATTAATTTCTTTTTATTTAGAGAATTTTTTCCATTCCTGCAAAAATATGTTGAAAATATTATTATACTTATATTTGATATTTAAACAAACTTTTTTAACTCGTTAATATGTAACTATACTTACAAATCGATGAGCAATATGTATCGTGCTATTAATCAAATTTGAAGTATAAGTAATTAAATAATTATATTATTAATTAATTGAAAATTCCAAAATTCAGTTTTCCAGAATTAATTTATCAATTAAAGAGGATCTTAGTAGGGATTAAAATCGGTAATAAAGTTCGAAATTATTATAATTATTTGTACTTTAAAATTTGATTAATCGCTCAATCAAACATTCATACTGACCACTGATTTATATTACAATTAATCATAACATTAATTTATATTACATATAATTATATCTGTATATTTTTTTAATTATCGTCCGGTTTCTTTTACATAAACACCTTAGAGCATTTTTATTCCAATTAAAATTTATTATTATTAATAACAATATTATTAACATATTAACAACATATATATTATAGATTGTTTTCCGATTTATTAATATTAAAAAAATATTATGGATGTGGATTTAATCACAATTTTTTGAAAAAAGTAAATAAAAATCAAATAAATATTAAATGGAATAAGCAGTTTATAATAATATTTTCAAAAAATTAAGATTTTAATTAATATTACCCTTTTTTTATTATGGATTATGGATTTTCGACGAAACTGCATATTTAAAGTTTCGTAAAGTCATTAAAAAAGAAAAAATATATTAAACAATTTTAACAAAATTTGTTAAAATATGTTTAACAAAAAATATTTTTTACAATATTCATATAAAATAATATTTTACAATAATTTACGTTCTCTCACCACTGGAATAAAAATCCCAAGTTATAAAGATTATAAAAGATTATGAAGATTATAAATCCTCTGAATTTGCTCGGATCAGTTTTTTAAATTCATAAAAAGGCGATTAGTGGTGAAATGCATTTGTCTGCATATTCAATGGATTACAATTTTCGACATGAATTTGTAACGAGATAATTCATCGAACAATGATGATACATGTGAACAGTGAACACAGGTGACGAATGATCGTAAATGCGATTTTCATATTACGAGAATTAATAGACTCTCCGTTGCCAAGTGCTGTTGACCACTTAACCGGTAAATATCCACATGTGTCTGCAAGTGCAGATAAATACGTTTCTGCTGATAAATACGATACAGCATAGTGTTATACCGTTTCTGATTAACAACAAATCCACGAGAGATTCTCGTCTACCGCCGAAAATAGGAAACTAATTTGATCCGACATCAATGTAAGCGATTTCGGAAGCGATTTTGTCACCTTTCTCATAAATTGCCCGGAAATAATCTACGTTCGCCTACGTATTTTCAACATGAGATAAGAGGCGCTTTATTCTTCGCGAATAGTTTGTGTAAAGTTGCTACAACATAATGACACCTGTACCAACATAATGACACAATTTCAGCATAACGAAACTACGACGTGGAATGACAACAAGCATTTTCCGATCCGCAAATACCGTGTCAATGTGACGATATGTCTGTAGGGTGTGATGTTCCAAAACAGTGATAAATTGTACGCGGATAAAATATGACTTGTATAAGACTGGCTTCGTCTGCTGTATAATAGGGTGATCTAGCAAAAATGAAATACTCGCAAATAATTCTTCCAGAGCTTAAGAATATGGAAAAATCTTAAAGAAAAAAATATTTATGGGATAAAACTATCTTATAATGTTAATTACAAGATGTAAAGATAAAAATATATCTTATAATATACATAATGTATACACACTGTATACGAGTATTCTTCCATTTAAAAAAATATTATGTCATATTGAATCCGGGATGCCTTGTATATAATATAAATGATCCCTCAAACTTTTGCACTACGCAGTTTTTTAAATCAAATTTAGCTTATTGACTTTCGCACCACGTGGTGGGAAAACTGGGTCACAATGTTTCGCTGGAAAACTGCGTCGAGGAGGGTATTAATTCTTGTGCCACCGTTGTCTCTTGTCTCACGAGACGTTTATTGCTCGCGTCATTGCTGCGTCGCTGTAAAATGCGACATGAAGTCGTTACATTTTTGTTATACTGGATTAAAACGACCAGATGCATTTGCGCCAGTAGCTTTCAATCTGTAAAACTATGAGAAGAAACGACACTTTGTACTATTCGCTACTTGAGATCTTTAGCTTCATTGTACAGAATGAGCGTAATATAACGTAACTTTATCGTATTCTCGGCCGAGTCTATTAACTTGCGTTGTACTTGTAACTTTCGTGGCGTCTACGAAATATTGCAGAATGTACTGATGTACTTACAAGACATTTATACTCAGCTTATACTCAGAAAGATCGCAAGATTTCCAAGAAAATAAGAAGTGACAACAGATAGTTAAAATTAATATCCAACAGTAAATTTAATTATTTCTTCCTGCAAATTTTTGTGCCAAAGTGTGCTAGGAATTATTTTTTGTTTGAAAAAGAATTGCAATTATAAGGAAAAAAATATAACAAGAAATATAAAACAGAAAGAATCTTATTTCATTAGAAAAATTTTATTTTGAAACTAAAAACATTATTTTTATTTTAATTGCAATTAATAAAATTGTAATAATTAAGCATAAATTTAAACAATTTAAATATTATTACCTGTTGGAATTGCAAAATCGTGTTCTATTACTATAATATTTTCTCTTTTCAAGAGATGATTTTTCTCTTGCTAAAAGCAAATAATACAATGCTAATGAAAAATTGTATAATTAAGAAACATTTCACATCAAATTTAAGAGATTGCTAATCCATCACTTTCAGTGATTATCAACAAGCAATTTACGTATCATCAGAGAGAAAGACTTTTGAAATATAAATGAATAGCGTTAAATCTATCATTCAATCAATTAAACTTTCTCTAAAAATAGATAAATGCAAAAATAATGAAGCTAAAATCGATATCGAGTAAAATTTTACGTATATTCTATCTTTAAATGTATTTCATCATGTAAAGACTGAACGGCAAAAGATCTTTTTACATTAAAAAAAAGTCGTATAATTATCTCGTAAATAATAATCTTAGAATAAAATTTATAAAATTATTTATAACTTTTTCCATTTTCGTGTTTTTTTTTTCGTGCTACTCATTGCAGCAAGCGACACGTTTCTTGATTCGCTAAATCACGACACTTAATTTTGCAAAATGGAAATATTGCATAAATGAGTTGCCTCTCGTTCGGTGCAATGCGCTAGTTAAAGTGAAATTTTAGCTGGTGTAATAACGCTCGAGTTTCATCCGTTAATTTTCAAGCGAGAATTGGAAAAACACACGTTCAAAACAGTTGAGAGGAAATGAGCGCATTATAAATTTATGTGTGGAGCAAATGTTACAGAGGATTTGCAACATGAGTATCTATCATTTTACATCCTATTACTAATCTGTACGTATATGAAATATAAGATATAATAAATAATTATAGATATCGTATACATTTTTCATGCACTTATGACAAGTAAAATAATAAAACATATACATTACAAAGAATAAAACAATCAACAATAAGAATTGAAAATTTTATATTTTAAACATTTATTAATCTTTAACTAATAAATATGTAACAAAAAAAATTCTATAATAATTGTTAAATTAACTTTGAAGATATAATTAATCATCCGATGAATTAAAAAGTCAAGTATTTCAAAAATTCCTAAAAGTTATTAGAAATATTTATCTACATAAAAAAATATATATTTATGTCTTTTTGATAATATAAAAGCAACAAAATCTTTTTATATTAATTTGTTTACAGCATACAGAATTTTCATAGAGAAATTTCAAAATATTTTTTATTAACCTTGTACATAATTATATCTTTAGAAATAAATTACTATATACTATAAATTTTATTTTACATTGTATAGTAACATATAATAGTAATAGAAACAAAATCTTTGAATATGTCAAACAAAATTGAGTACGTCATATAAAATTAACAAATAGAATATTATAAAACAAAAAATAATAATTTTACAAATAAACGTTACGTTAATAAATAAAGGAATAAACAAATTCTAATTTTATTGCTATACGATTTGATATTTCCTAATTGATGTATTTTCGCAAGAAATTATAAAGAAGGAAAGAAAATATAATATTATAGCGCGTGAAGAAAATATTTTTTTCATGGTGAACTAAAATGAGAAGTCAGTGAGAAATGTGCCTATAAAAGAAAGAACAGCAAGAGAAACAACGAGAAGCAAAATAAACCAGTATCATTCTCGTATACCAGAAAGGTTTTTATTGTGTAAAACATGTACATACGTATGTTTGATAATAGGAGTGAATTAGCGAAAATTATTCTCTTATTCTTTATTTAGTAAAATACAAAACGACCGAATATGTGATACGCGTAAATTGACATTATCCTATATAATTTATTTATTTATCGCTTATATACTTTCGTCGATAGCATTTGCAAAATATATCATATTTAGAGAAAGGCAGATATTCATATTTTATATGAATATATACCACATTTTAATAAATTAGATAATTTGAATCACTTAAACTTTAACGAATCTGAGAGATTGATTTATATTATTTTTAATTTATTAATCTATTAATGTATTTGCGTTTTTTTTCATCCTATCCATTTTTTAAATATTTGCTATCACTTTTATGAAATAGAAATTCTTTTCACTGTTATTTTTAGCTCTGTGTTCGATTAACCACATGCACACTGTTTGTCAAGTTAATTTTTTAACTGTATTCTGATTCAGTGAAAATAGATAGAAATGGTTGATAGGAATGGAACACAGAGAACATCACGTTGATTTTAAATTTGTCAGGACAGTTTTCGTAGATTTTCCATTGGCGAGTGGAACGTCGATCGATCAATCACGTCTGCTTTTCACGAAACACTGGTACTTGATTGTTCTTTTTGCAAAAAACTGAAAATGGAAACGCAAAATCAAACTAAGTAAATGCTTAAAGGAATTCATAAAATACAAAAATACAGAAATTCTAAAATTTCATTTTTTTTATGAAAATTAGTAAAAATTGTGAAATATTGAAGTACAATATAAACATCGTTGTATTTTGTTTGTAAATAGAATTTGCAGAATTCTTGTACACTTAAGGATTTCGATTCTTTTCTTGGCTCAGTTTTTTAAAATTTCTACAAAATTAGGTTATTTCGTCTTTACAATTTAGTTTAGTAAGCGGACATAAAGTTTAGTTGTATGTCGTTAATCGCGCACGGACTATGAGCATTAATGTAGAAAAATCATTTCTCAGTTCGTGAAAATTTCCGAAGGAAAGAATCAAAGTCCTTGGGTGTTAGAATAAAAAAATTTATATTTATATTCTTGAAATTATGCTCAAATAATTAAAATTCGAATTCTATATAGCACTATATACTTTATTATTTTATTATTTAATACTGTTTGTGCGATATAAATATAAAATTATTATATATAA